>NC_092154.1:3000885-3103385 GCF_045791955.1 Oncorhynchus clarkii lewisi | reverse complement strand
AAACATTTCTGTAGCATTGAAGGTCCCCAAGAACACTCCATCATTTTTAAATGGAAGAACGTACTTCGGAACGTACTTTGGGACAATGTCCTTGGGTGACCCAGTCAGAGCACGGACTTGAACCTGATAAAACATCTCTGGACCTGAAAAAAGCTGTTCAGCAACGCTCCCCATCCAATCTGACAAAGTTTGAGAGGATCTGCAGAGAAGCACTGTTTGCACGCCCAATTTTTCAGTTTTTGATTTGTTAAAAAAGTTTGAAATATCCAATAAATGTCGTTCCACCTCATGATTGTGCCCCACTTGTTGTTGATTCTTCACAAAAAAATACAGTTTTATATCTTTATGTTTGAAGCCTGAAATGTGGCAAAAGGTCGCAAAGTTCAAGGGGGCCGAATACTTTTGCAAGGCACTGTATGTAACTAAGACAAGAGGCCTCATTTAACACAGTAAATTCATCGGGCTTGAGCCATGTTTGGCCAATCACATCAAGATTATGATCATTGATTTGTTAATTGACTATGTAATATATCACAATCTCTTCCAATAATGACAGGAATTGAGGAGGTCTTTAGTCCAGTGAGATTAGTTAGTTAGTTTTGCCCGACCTAGATTGAGGCACAGACATGGTCTCAATGGGGATAGCTGAGCTCACTACACTGTCTGCGCTAGTGGCAGACTCCACTAAGCTGGCAGGCTGGTTAGCAGCCTGCTGCCTGGCCTGTACGCTATCTCATTGTGGAGCTAGAGGAAATAGAGCCCTGTCTATGTTCATAGATCAGATGAGAGCACCCCTCCAGCTAGGATAGAGTCCATCACTCCTCAGCAGGCCAGGCTTGGTCCTGTTTGTGAATGAGTCCCAGAAAGAGGGCCAATTATCTACAAATTCTATTTTTTGGTAGAGGCACAAAACAGTTTTCAACCAGCGATTGAGTTGTGCGAGTTAACTGTAGAGCTCATCACTCCCCCTAACTGGGAGGGGGCCAGAGACTCAAGGTCTTTTTAGCTGATTTACAGGCTGAAGCTATGTTAACCTTGGTGACCTCTGACTCATCCTAACATCGTTGGTGCCGACGTGGATAACAATATCCCTATACTCTCTACTCTACTCTCTCGCCAGTTTTAGCTTTAGCCAGCACCATCTTCAGATTAGCCTTAACGTCGGTAGCCCTGCCCCCTGGTAAACAGTGTATGATCGCTGGATGATTCGTTTTAAGTCTAATACTGTGGGTAATGGAGTCTCCAATGACTAGGGTTTTCAATTTGTCCGAGCTGATGGTGGGAGGCTTTGGCAACTCAGACCCTGTAACGGGTAGAGGAGAGATCTGAGAAGGCTCTGACTCATACTCGTTGCTTAGTGGGGAAAATCGATCGAACGTTTCTACCGGTTGAATGAGCGACACCTGTTGAGCATGCCAACAGCATTTCTTTCCAGGTTCCAGGAGAAAATTGTCTGGCTGCTGGGACTGTGGGGATAAACACTACTACCTTTTTTTACTGGTGGAAAAAGACACAGTTTCATCCTTTCCTACACTAAAAATGCCCTTGCCTAACGATTGCATCTCAAGCCGGGCTGGGAACTCAGCTATCCTCGGCCATAAGGCAATAGTTCTCCTGTATATTATCAGTACAACGACCGCAACGAGAAGGCATATTGTTACTTGTTTTTTTTTTGTCTGAAGTGGTTCCTGCAGACCAATGGCAGATAAAACATCCTGGGAGAAAAAGTTCAAAACGAAGACGTTGGTAAACTTGTAGACTTTATTTTTTATAACCTTTTTTTTAACTAGGCAAGTGAGTTAAAAACACATTTTTATTTACAATGACGGCCTACCCCGGTAAACCCCTAACCCAGACGACGCTGGGTCAATTGTGCACCGCCCTATGGGACTCCCAATCACTGCCTGTTATGAAACAGCTTGGAATCAAACCAGGGTCTGTAGTGATGCCTCTAGCACTGAGGGCGGTTCCTAAGACCGCTGCGCCACTCGGGAGCCCCTAAATACGGAGTTTGATTAAACGGGTATAAAAAGTAAAACACAGGTAGACATGTAGCAACAAACAGCACAGCAGCACAGAGGAAGTGTGAAAGAAGAGACGCAATGTGTCATCAGACTAGCACCTGTTAAACTGGTACCACTACAGGGTACTGGTATAATACTACAGGGTACTGTTATAATACTACTGGGTGTCATCAGACTAGCACCTGTTAAACTGGTACCACTACAGGGTACTGTTATAATACTACAGGGTACTGTTATAATACTACAGGGTACTGTTATAATACTACAGGGTACTGTTATAATACTACAGGGTACTGTTATAATACTATAGGGTACTGTTATAATACTACCGGGTACTGTTATAATACTATAAGGTACTGTTGTAATACTACCACTACAGGGTACTGGTATAATACTACAGGGTACTGTTATAATACTACTGGGTGTCATCAGACTAGCACCTGTTAAACTGGTACAACTACAGGGTACTGTTATAATACTACTGGGTGTCTTCAGACTAGCACCTGTTAAACTGGTACCACTACAGGGTACTGTTATAATACTACTGGGTGTCTTCAGACTAGCACCTGTTAAACTGGTACCACTATAGGGTACTGTTATAATACTACAAGGTACTGTTATAATACTATAGGGTACTGTTATAATACTACAGGGTACTGGTATAATACTACAGGGTACTGGTATAATACTACCGGGTACTGTTATAATACTATAAGGTACTGTTGTAATACTACCACTACAAGGTACTGTTATAATACTACAAGATACTGTTATAATACTACAAGGTACTGTTATAATACTACACAGTACTGTTAAAAAACTACCACTGCAAGGGTTGGTCTGTCTTTCTGGGTGTTTGTCTCTGTCTTTCTCCTCTCTTTCCCATCACATATCTAAATATATGGTTATTTATGGATCAACTGTTGAGGAAACAACATCTGTCTGATGGCCTATTTAGAGCTGAAATGTGTGTATGTCTGGAGAGCAGCTGGGGAAAGGGTGGAGGGTGAAGGGGGGGTGAAGAGAGGGAGAGAGGGAGGAGGGTGATGGAGTGTCGTGAAGGGGGGATGAAGAGAGGGAGAGAGGGAGGAGGGTGAAGGGGGGATGAAGAGAGGGAGAGAGGGAGGAGGGTGATGGAGTGTTGTGAAGGGGGTATGAAGAGCGGGAGAGAGGAAGGAGTCCTAGGGAATAAGACAGCCGCTACTCTCTTGTTTGTATTTAGGTGTCTGTCTTGCTTTTCCTGCAAATCTATTTCGCTCTATCATACAAGTGCTTTTTCATCTGTGTGTGTGTGCTTGCCCTAATCGTAGTAATCATTAGCATGCACAGTGCTCTGTGTGTGTGTGCTTGGCCTAATCGTAGTGATCATTAGCATGCACAGTGCTCTGTGTGTGTGTGCTTGGCCTAATCGTAGTGATCATTAGCATGCACAGTGCCCTGTGTGTGTGTGCTTGCCCTAATCGTAGTGATCATTAGCATGCACAGTGCTCTGTGTGTGTGTGCTTGCCCTAATCGTAGTGATCCTTAGCATGCACAGTGCTCTGTGTGTGTGTGCTTGCCCTAATCGTAGTGATCATTAGCATGCACAGTACTCTGTGTGTGTGTGCTTGCCCTAATCGTAGTGATCACTAGCATGCACAGTGCTCTGTGTGTGTGTGCTTGGCCTAATCGTAGTGATCACTAGCATGCACAGTGCTCTGTGTGTGTGTGCTTGCCCTAATCGTAGTGATCATTAGCATGCACAGTGCTCGCTTCCTCCAGATTAGTCTGGTTCTCCTACTGTGAAAGTTTCCAGGTACATCTGTCCTTCACTCTGCTGTTGTCTCCCGGGCACCTGACGACACGTCTCTCTCTGTCTCTGTCTGTCTCTGTCTCTGTCTCTGTCTCTCTGTCTCTCTGTCTCTGTCTCTCTCTCTATAGTCTCTCTCTCTCTCAATTCAATTCAATTCAAGGGCTTTTTTGGCATGGGAAACATGTGTTAACATTGCCAAAGCAAGTGAGGAAGATAATATATAAAGTGAATATATAAAGTGAAATAAACAATAAAAATTAACAGTAAACACTACACATCTCTCTCTATAGTCTCTCTCTCTATAGTCTCTCTCTCTCTCTCTATAGTCTCTCTCTCTCTCTCTCTCTCTCTATAGTCTCTCTCTCTGTAGTCTCTCTCTCTCTCTATAGTCTCTCTCTCTATAGTCTCTCTTTCTCTCTCTCTCTCTGGATGTGGAGTTGTTGTCTCTCTCCTCTCTATCTCTCTCTCTATCTCTCTCCTCTCTCTCTCAATGAGTCTGGATGTGGAGTTGTTGTCTCTCTCTCTGTCTCTCTCTCCTCTCTCTCTCAATGAGTCTGGATGTGGAGTTGTTGTCTCTCTCTCTGTCTCTCTCTCCTCTTTCTCCTCTCTCTCTCAATGAGTCTGGATGTGGAGTTGTTGTCTCTATTACAGGAGTGTTTATCTCAATGTTTTACGACCTACAAACAGTCCCACTCTTGGATCTGACCACAATACTCAGAATCGCAGTTAACATACACACGCCCCTACCTGGGGGACACGTTTAGCCGTGGCACACCTGAGGGGATGGATTTAAGTGTGACACATGGTTTGTTCAACCATTTTGAAAGTCTTGAAGAACACAACATGGTAGAAAGGGCTCCCGAGAGGCGCAGCGGTCTGAGGCACTGCATTTCAGTGCTAGAGTCACGACAAAACCTGGTTCGATTACTGGATGTATCACAACCGGCAGTGATTGGGAGTCACGTAGGGACTCAGCGTCGTCTGGGATTGGTCGAGGTAGACCGCCAATGTTAATAAGAATTTGTTCTAAACTGACTTGCCTGGTTAATTAAATGTTAAATACATTTTGTTTTAAGTCCAGCAAGCCTTCACTCCTAAACACAAACCACTAGCCTAAACTCCTCAACACTAACCACTAGCCTTCAATCCCTGTACACTTCTAAACACTAACCACTAGTCTCCATTCCTCAACACTAACCACTATTCTTCACTCCTCAACACTAACCACTAGCCTTCAATCCCTAATCACACCTCAACACTAACCACTAGTCTCCATTCCTCAACACTAACCACTATTCTTAACTCCTCAACACTAACCACTAGCCTTCACTCCCTAATCACACCTCAACACTAACCACTAGTCTGCATTCCTCAACACTAACCACTATTCTTAACTCCTCAACACTAACCACTAGCCTTCACTCCTCAACACTAACCACTAGCGTTCACTCCTCAACACTAACCACTAGCCTTCACTTCTCAACACTAACCACTAGCCTTCACTTCTCACCACTAACCACTAGCCTTAACTCCTCAACACTAACCACTAACCTTCCATCCTCAACACAACCCACTAGCCTTCACTCCCTATAAACTAACCACTAGCCTTCACTCCCTATGAACTAACCACTAGCCTTCACTCCTCAACACTAACCACTAGCCTTCACTCCTCAACACAAACCACTAGCCTTCACTCCCTATGCATTCCTCACCACTAACCACTAGCCTTTACTCCTCAACACTAAACACTAGCCTTCACTTCTCAACACTAACCACTAGCCTTCACTTCTCACCACTAACCACTAGCGTTCACTCCTCACCACTAACCACTAGTCTTCACTCCTCAACACTAACCATTAGCGTTCACTCCTCACACTAACCACTAGCCTTCACTCCTCAACACTAACCACTAGCGTTCACTCCTCAACACTAACCACTATCCTTCACTTCTCAACACTAACCACTAGCCTTCACTTCTCACCACTAACCACTAGCCTTCACTCCTCAACACTAACCACTAGCGTTCACTCCTCACAACTAACCACTAGTCTTCACTCCTCAACACTAACCATTAGCGTTCACTCCTCACACTAACCACTAGCCTTCACTCCTCAACACTAACCACTAGCGTTCACTCCTCACCACTAACCACTAGTCTTCACTCCTCAACACTAACCATTAGCGTTCACTCCTCATACTAACCACTAGCCTTCACTCCTCAACACTAACCACTAGCGTTCACTCCTCACCACTAACCACTAGCCTTCACTCCTCAACACAAACCACTAGCCTTCACTCCCTATGCATTCCTCACCACTAACCACTAGCCTTTACTCCTCAACACTAAACACTAGCCTTCACTTCTCAACACTAACCACTAGCCTTCACTCCTCACCACTAACCACTAGCCTTCACTCCTCAACACTAAACACTAGCCTTCACTTCTCAACACTAACCACTAGCCTTCACTTCTCACCACTAACCACTAGCCTTTACTCCTCAACACTAACCACTAGCGTTCACTCCTCACAACTAACCACTAGTCTTCACTCCTCAACACTAACCATTAGCGTTCACTCCTCACACTAACCACTAGCCTTCACTCCTCAACACTAACCACTAGCGTTCACTCCTCACCACTAACCACTATCCTTCACTTCTCAACACTAACCACTAGCATTCACTCCTCACCACTAACCACTAGTCTTCACTCCTTAACACTAACCACTAGCATTCACTCCTCACCACTAACCACTAGTCTTCACTCCTCAACACTAACCACTAGTGTTCACTCCTCACCACTAACCACTAGCCTTAACTCCTCAACACTAACCACTAGTCTTCACTCCTCAACACTATCCACTTGTCTTCACTCCTCAACACTAACCACTAGTCTTCACTCCTCAACACTAACCACTAGCGTTCCTCTGACAAGATAACTCTCTGTCTTTCTGTCCCTCTGGGGGCTTTGTTTATTGGCTCTGCTTTAAGGGCTGAATCTCTCCCTCTCTCTTTTTCTCCCTCCTTCACCCTCTATCTCCTTCCCTTTTTGTCTCTGAACCTTATCACCCTGTGGTGTCTGAGGCACAGAACAGGAATAAACAAATCTGTAAATAAATAAATAAAGTTTGGAAGGTTTTGAAGAGCGCACAGCCTGAGGGTTTTCTGCTTAATATTTCATAGAGGATGGACAGATACCATGCTAGATTAACCCGTCAGGGTGTGTACATTGGTTCGTCTCTCTCTCTACTTCTGGTGTTGGTGTTATATTTACACTGTTCTGGTGTTATGTTGAGTTCCCAACACTGTTGTGGTGTTATACTGAGGTCCCGACACTGTTCTGGTGTTATATTGAGGACCCAACCCTGTTCTGGTGTTATACTGAGGTCCCAACACTGTTCTGGTGTTATACTGAGGTCCCAACACTGTTCTGGTGTTATACTGAGGTCCCAACACTGTTCTGGTGTTATATTGACACTGATCTGTTGTTCTACTGAGGTCCCAACACTGTTGTGGTGTTATACTGAGGTCCCAATACCATTTTGGTGTTATATCGAGGTCCCAACACTTTTCTGATGTTACATTGAGGCCCCAAAACTGTTGTTGTGTTTTTTTTTTAGGTTCCAACACTGTTATGGTGTTTTTTTGAGGTGCCAACACTGTACTTGTGTTATATTGAGTTCCCAACACTGTTCTTGTCTTATATTTAGGTCCCCACACTGTTCTGGTGTGCTATTGAGGACCCAGGACTATTCTCTTGTGATATTGAGGTACCAAAACCTTTCTGGTATTATAATGAGTTCCGAACACTGTTATGTGATATATTGAGGGCCCAACACTGTTCTGGTGTTATATTGATGTTCCAACACTAATATTATGTATTATTGAGATCCCAAAACCTTTATGGGATTATAATGAGGTCTGGTGTTAAATGGAGGTCCCAACACTGTTCTGGTGTTAAATGGAGGGCCCAACACTGTTCTGGTGTTAAATGGAGGTCCCAACACTGTTCTGGTGTTAAATGGAGGGCCCAACACTGTTCTGGTGTTATATTTACACTGTTCTGGAATTACACTGCTCAAAAAAATAAAGGGAACACTTAAACAACACAATGTAACTTCAAGTCAATCACACTTCTGTGAAATCAAACTGTCCACTTAGGAAGCAACACTGATTGGCAATACATTTCACATGCTGTTGTGCGAATGGAATAGACAACAGGTGGAAATTATAGGTAAATAGCAAGACACCCCCAATAAAGGAGTGGTTCTGCAGGTGGTGACCAGGCCACTTCTAAGTTCCTATGCTTCCTGGCTGATGTTTTGATCACTTTTGAATGCTGGCGGTGCTTTCACTCTAGTGGTAGCATGAGACGGAGTCTACAACCCACACAAGTGGCTCAGGTAGTGCAGCTCATCCAGGATGTCACATCAAGGCGAGCTGTGGCATGAAGGTTTGCTGTGTCTGTCAGCGTAGTGTCCAGAGCATGGAGGCGCTACCAGGAAACAGGCCAGTACATCAGGAGACGTGGAGGAGGCCGTAGGAGGGCAACAACCAAGCAGCAGGACCGCTACCTCTGCCTTTGTGCAAGGAGGAGCAGGGGGAGCACTGCCAGAGCCCTGCAAAATGACCTCCAGCAGGCCACAAATGTGCATGTGTCTGCTCAAACGGTCAGAAACAGACTCCATGAGGGTGGTATGAGGGCCCGACGTCCACAGGTGGGGGTTGTGCTTTACAGCCCAATACCGTGCAGGATTTTCCGCGTCTGGCATTTGCCAGAGAACACCAAGATTGGCAAATTCGCCACTGGTGCCCTGTGCTCTTCACAGATGAAAGCAGGTTCACACTGAGCACGTGACAGACATGACAGAGTCTGGAGACGCCGTGGAGAACGTTCTGCTGCTTGCAACATCCTCCAGCATGACCGGTTTGGCGGTGGGTCAGTCATGGTGTGGGGTGGCATTTCTTTGGAGGGCAGCACAGCCCTCCATGTGCTCGCCAGAGGTATCCTGACTGCCATTAGGTACCGAGATGAGATCCTCAGACCCGTTGTGAGACCATATGCTGGTGTGGTTGGCCTTAGGTTCCTCAATGCTAGACCTCATGTGGCTGGAGTGTGTCAGCAGTTCCTGCAAGAGGAAGGCATTGATGCTATGGACTGGCCCGCCCGTTCCCCAGACCTGAATCCAATTGAGCACATCTGGGACATCATGTCTCGCTCCATCCACCAATGCCACGTTGCACCACAGACTGTCCAGGAGTTGGCGGATGCTTTAGTCCAGGTCTGGGAGGAGATCCCTCAGGAGACCATCCGCCACCTCATCAGGAGCATGCCCAGGCGTTGTAGGGAGGTCATACAGGCACGTGGAGGCCACACACACTACTGAGCCCCATTTTGACTTGTTTTAAGGACATTACATCAAAGTTGGATCAGCCTGTAGTGTGGTTTTCCACTTTAATTTTGAGTGTGACTCCAAATCCCGACCTCCATGGGTTGATACATTTGATTTCCATTGATCATTTTTGTGTGATTTTGTTGTCAGCACATTCAACTATGTAAAGAAAAAAGTATTTAATAAGAATATTTAATTCATTCAGATCTAGGATGTGTTATTTTAGTGTTCCCTTAATTTGATTGAGCAGTGTATATTGAGGTCCCAACACTGGGCTGGTGTTATATTGAGGTTCCAACACTGGGCTGGTGTTATATTGACACTGTTCTGGTGTTATACTGAGGTCCCAACACTGTTGTGGTGTTATATTGACACTGTTCTGGTGTTATACTGAGGTCCCAACACTGTTGTGGTGTTATATTGACACTGTTCTGGTGTTATATTGAGGTCCCAACACTGCTCTGGTGTTATATTGTTAGAAGTGTTATGTTAGAAGTCAATTAGAGGTTATAGTGATGGTGTGTAGCCTGATTGGACAGTGTGTGTCCTCTAGAGGTTATAGTGATGGTGTGTAGCCTGATTGGACAGTGTGTGTCCTCTAGAGGTTATAGTGATGGTGTGTAGCCTGATTGGACAGTGTGTGTCCTCTAGAGGTTATAGTGATGGTGTGTAGCCTGATTGGACAGTGTGTGTCCTCTAGAGGTTATAGTGATGGTGTGTAGCCTGATTGGACAGTGTCTGTCCCCACCCCTCCCTGTCCCACCCCCACGACCTCCGGATCCTAAGGACTTTAAGAGGGAGAGAATGAGACAGAATCAAGAGGGGAATCAAGAGGGAGACAGGAGAGCACAGGCAAGTTATCCCAAAACAATAACAAAAACTATGGCATGAAGGCGCAGGACAAGGCATCGACAAGGACATTATTTTTTTTTACCTTGATTTGGTGAAATTGTCCAAATTGAACAGCTGCAAAAACAGCACCCACCTCATAAGCGTCTGTGTTGGGTTCTGCAAACCAAAAGGCATTACTGAATACAATTGAGTCCAGAGGTTTGATGGAATTTCCCTTGCTCTTGGAGAAAACCTGCCACTATCCTTCAACACAATCCTCCATACAGGGAAGAAGAAAAGCATCATGTTACCTTCACAATGATCTGTGCATGGCCTAAAAGATACACCAGGCTTCTTAATGTGACCTCTACAATGATTTGTGCATGGCCTAAAAGATACACCAGGCTTCTTCTTAATGTGACCTCTACAATGATCTGTGCATGGCCTAAAAGATACACCAGGCTTCTTCTTAATGTGACCTCTACAATGATCTGTGCATGGCCTAAAAGATACACCAGGCTTCTTCTTAATGTGACCTCTACAATGATTTGTGCATGGCCTAAAAGATACACCAGGCTTCTTCTTAATGTGACCTCTACAATGATCTGTGCATGGCCTAAAAGATACACCAGGCTTCTTCTTAATGTGACCTCTACAATGATCTGTGCATGGCCTAAAAGATACACCAGGCTTCTTCTTAATGTGACCTCTACAATGATCTGTGCATGGCCTAAAAGATACACCAGGCTTCTTCTTAATGTGACCTCTACAATGATCTGTGCATGGCCTAAAAGATACACCAGGCTTCTTCTTAATGTGACCTCTACAATGATCTGTGCATGGCCTAAAAGATACACCAGGCTTCTTCTTAATGTGACCTCTACAATGATCTGTGCATGGCCTAAAAGATACACCAGGCTTCTTCTTAATGTGACCTCTACAATGATCTGTGCATGGCCTAAAAGATACACCAGGCTTCTTCTTAATGTGACCTCTACAATGATCTGTGCATGGCCTAAAAGATACACCAGGCTTCTTCTTAATGTGACCTCTACAATGATCTGTGCATGGCCTAAAAGATACACCAGGCTTCTTCTTAATGTGACCTCTACAATGATTTGTGCATGGCCTAAAAGATACACCAGGCTTCTTAATGTGACCTTTACAATGATCTGTGCATGGCCTAAAATATCCACCAGGCTTCTTAATGTGACCTCTACAATGATCTGTGCATGGCCTAAAAGATACACCAGGCTTCTTCTTAATTTGACCTCTACAATGATCTGTGCATGGCCTAAAAGATACACCAGGCTTCTTCTTAATGTGACCTCTACAATGATCTGTGCATGGCCTAAAAGATACACCAGGCTTCTTCTTAATGTGACCTCTACAATGATCTGTGCATGGCCTAAAAGATACACCAGGCTTCTTCTTAATGTGACCTCTACAATGATCTGTGCATGGCCTAAAAGATACACCAGGCTTTTCTTAATGTGACCTCTACAATGATCTGTGCATGGCCTAAAAGATACACCAGGCTTCTTCTTAATGTGACCTCTACAATGATCTGTGCATGGCCTAAAAGATACACCAGGCTTCTTAATGTGACCTTTACAATGATCTGTGCATGGCCTAAAAGATACACCAGGCTTCTTAATGTGACCTTTACAATGATCTGTGCATGGCCTAAAATATCCACCAGGCTTCTTAATGTGACCTCTACAATGATCTGTGCATGGCCTAAAAGATACACCAGGCTTCTTCTTAATTTGACCTCTACAATGATCTGTGCATGGCCTAAAAGATACACCAGGCTTCTTCTTAATGTGACCTCTACAATGATCTGTGCATGGCCTAAAATATACACCAGGCTTCTTCTTAATGTGACCTCTACAATGATCTGTGCATGGCCTAAAAGATACACCAGGCTTCTTCTTAATGTGACCTCTACAATGATCTGTGCATGGCCTAAAAGATACACCAGGCTTTTCTTAATGTGACCTCTACAATGATCTGTGCATGGCCTAAAAGATACACCAGGCTTCTTCTTAATGTGACCTCTACAATGATCTGTGCATGGCCTAAAAGATACACCAGGCTTCTTAATGTGACCTTTACAATGATCTGTGCATGGCCTAAAAGATCCACCAGGCTTCTTAATGTGACCTCTACAATGATCTGTGCATGGCCTAAAAGATACACCAGGCTTCTTCTTAATGTGACCTCTACAATGACCTGTGCATGGCCTAAAAGATACACCAGGCTTCTTCTTAATGTGACCTCTACAATGATCTGTGCATGGCCTAAAAGATACACCAGGCTTCTTCTTAATGTGACCTCTACAATGATCTGTGCATGGCCTAAAAGACACATCGTGTATCTTGACCAGTAGTTTAAGTATACATACTTTAAAGTACTTAAGTCGTTTTTCTCTACTTTACTTTTTATATGTTTGACAACTTTTAAAGAATGAAGAAAATTATGTATTTTTACCCCATACATTTTACCTGACACCCAAAATACTCGTTACATTTCAAATGCTTAGCATGACAGGAAAATGTTCCAATTCACACACATCAAGAAAACATCCCTGGTCATCCCTACTGCCTCTGATCTGGCAGACTCACTAAACACAGATGCCTAATTTGTAAATGATGTCTGAGTGCCCCTGGCACACTCTAACACAAGGAAATTGTCTGTTTAAAACCAAGGAAATTGTCTGTTTAAAACCAAGGAAATTGTCTGTTTAAAACCAAGGAAATTGTCTGTTTAAAACCAAGGAAATTGTCTGTTTAAAACCAAGGAAATTGTCTGTTTAAAACCAAGGAAATTGTGCCGTCTGGTTTGCTTAATGTAAGGAACGTGAAATGATTTTTACTTTTACTTTTGATAGCAAAGTATATTTTAGCCATTACATTTACTTATGATTCTTTAGTATATTTTAAAACCCAAAATACTTTTAGACTTTTACTCAAGTAGTATTTTACTGGGTGACTTTTACTTTTTACTTTTCTATTATTTTCTCTTATACATTTTTCTATTAAGGTATTGTAATGTCTATAAGCACGGAAATCGGCCCTGTCGGACGAGCTTGCTTTTGCGGCAGAGTCGATAGTGGACCTCGGGCTCGAAGGTTCCCTGCCGTTTCATCACAGTATTTTTACTTTTAATCAATTATGATTGGGTACTTTTTGCCACCACTGTTCTTGCCTGAGAAGGTGATCCTACAATCGGTAACAGAGCTAAATTGTCTATGTTCAGATCCACGGTCATCATTATGCTTCATCTTCACTTGTGCACTTTCCAGTTTCTCTTTTGCCATTTCACCAGTAGAGAACAGTCTATTACGAAAACTATTTACATAATAGAGTAAATTTAGTGGTGGCTCTACTCTTCCCCAGCTGTCTAGCTTTATACAGTATGCACACAGGAGAGACTTCAGGGTTTGATGAGAACAATCTAACGCACCCCGAGACTCTGCTTGTTACGCTGAAGCACTTGTACAAACATGAGAGTAATATCAGAGCCTTGGTCACTCTGAATGACCTTAGGAATGCCAAATACAGAGATGAACTGTATTCTGCCCCTGAACAAGGCAGTTAACCCACTGTTCCTAGGCCAGCCAGTTAACACACTGTTCCTAGGCCAGCCAGTTATCCCACTGTTCCTAGGCCAGCCAGTTAACCCACTGTTCCTAGGCCAGTTAACCCACTGTTCCTATGCCAGTTAACACACTGTTCCTAGGCCAGCCAGTTAACCCACTGTTCCTAGGCCAGCCAGTTAACCCACTATTCCTAGGCCAGCCAGTTAACCCACTGTTCCTAGGCCAGCCAGTTAACCCACTGTTCCTAGGCCAGCCAGTTAACCCACTGTTCCTAGGCCAGCCAGTTAACACACTTTTTTCCTAGGCCAGCCAGTTAACACACTGTTCCTAGGCCAGCCAGTTAACCCACTTTTCCTAGGCCAGCCAGTTAACCCACTGTTCCTAAGCCAGCCAGTTAACCCACTGTTCCTAGGCCAGCCAGTTAACACACTGTTCCTAGGCCAGCCAGTTAACACACTGTTCCTAGGCCAGCCAGTTAACCCACTTTTCCTAGGCCAGCCAGTTAACCCACTTTTCCTAGGCCAGCCAGTTAACCCACTGTTCCAAGGCCAGCCAGTTAACACACTGTTCCTAGGTCGTCATTGAAAATAAGAATTTTTCTTAACTGACTTGCCTATTTAAATAAAGGTAAAAATTAAAAATTAAATACAAATTAAATAAAGCTTTCACAACAGACTTAGTAGTTATTGCACGTAGTGGATAAGCAGCAGGGTACCTGGTTGTT
The DNA here is from genome assembly GCF_045791955.1 of Oncorhynchus clarkii lewisi. Taxonomy (NCBI): domain Eukaryota; kingdom Metazoa; phylum Chordata; class Actinopteri; order Salmoniformes; family Salmonidae; genus Oncorhynchus; species Oncorhynchus clarkii. The sequence continues at coordinate 3,089,017 of NC_092154.1, read as the reverse complement.
GCTTGGCACATCACTGTAAGAAAATAGCTGCCAGACTTAGAGCGGGGAAAAGGACAACCACAGTCAATTATAAAATGTTCAAAAGGCAGACCAACGGCAGGAATAGGAAACAGAGGAACAGGTTTAATTGACTGATTTGGTTTACCAGTCAACTGGCATGTGTGACACGTTTTAATGTAAGCAGAGATGTCCCGTTTCAACCTTGGCCAGAAAAATTTACGCAAAATAGAGTAATAGGTTTTCTTAACTCTCAAATGTTCAGCAACATTATCATGGAAGATTTGTCTGGCAGAACTTAGAGGGCACTACAATCGGCATGATAGGATGTTAGGATGACCTACACAGTTTCTCCATAATGCACACACCTGTGAACTAGCATACTGTGCTGAAGCCAGTAACTTTGTGTGAACTAGAAGCCAGGAGACAACAGTATAAACTAGACCCAATCAGAGAGGGTACGCTTAGACAAGAGCCATCAGTTTATCCAGTAACAAATTATCAAACTAAGGACATTGTAAGAACAATGACAACAGGTGTAGATCTTACAGGGCAATGTTTACTTACAAGCCCTTAACCAACAATGCAGTTTTAAGAAAAGATTTACTAAAACAAGCGGTGATACAACCAGTCTGGATGCTCTCGATGGTGCAGCTGTAGAACCTTTTTTGAGGATCTGAGGACCCACACCAAATATTTTCAGTCTCCTGAGTGGGAATAGGATATGTCGTGCCCTCTTCACAACTGTCTTGGTGTGTTTGGACCATGATAGTTTGTTGGTGATGTGGACACAAGGATATCTCAAGCTGCTCCACTACAGCCCCGTCGATGAGAATGGGGGAATGCTTGGTCCTCTTTTCCTGTAGTTCACAAGCATCTCCTTTGTCTTGCATCAAGTTGTGGGAGAGAATGTTATCCTGGCACCACACTGCCAGGTCTCTGACCTCCTCCGTATATGATGTCTCATCATTTTCGGTGAGCAGGCCTACCACTATTGTGTTGTCAGCAAACTTAATGACTGTGTTGGAGTCGTGCTTGGCCATGCAGTCATGGATGAACAGGGAGTACAGGAAGGGACTGAGCACGCACCCTTGAGGGGCCCCTGTGTTGAGGATCAGCGTGGCAGATGTGTTGATACCTACCCTTACCACCTGGTGGCGGCCCATCAGGAAGTCCAGGATCCAGGTGCAGAGGGAGGTGTTTTGTCTCAGTGTCCTTAGCTTAGTGATGAGCTTTGAGGGCACCATGATTTTAAACGCTGAACTGTAGTCAATGAATAGCATAATAGAGTTTGCCAATAAATTCATTAAAAATCCACAATGTGATTTTCTGCATTCTTTTTTCTCATTTTGTCTCATAGTTGAAGTGTACCTATGATGAAAATTACAGGCCTCTCTCATCTTTTTAAGTGGGAGAACTTGCACAATTGGTGGCTGACTAAATACTTTTTTGCCCCACTGTAGGTCTGTAGCAGTTTGGTTCTAGATTGTCTCCCCCATTGAAGAGGGGGTGGCCACGGCAGCTCCCAATCTTTGGGGATCTCAGACGATACGAAAGTGAGGTTGAACAGGCTAGTAATAAGGGTTGCAACAATTTCGGCAGATCATTTTAGAAAGAGTCCAGATTGTCTTGCCCATTGTCTTGTGGGTGGTGCAGGGCTGTTGAATGGGGTAGGGGTAGCCTGGTCGAAAGCATGGCCAGCCGTAGAAAAATGCTTATTGAAATTCTCAATTATCGTGGATATAACGGTGGTGACATTGTTTCCTAGCCTCAGTGCAGTGGGCAGCTGGGAAGAGGTGCTCTTTTTCTACATGGACTTTAGAGTGTCCCAGAACTTTTGGGAGTTTGTGCTGCAGGATGCAAATGTCTGTTTGAAAAATCTAGCCTTTCCTTTCCTTACTGTCTGTGTATATTGGTTCCTAACTTCCCTGAAAAGTTGCATATTGCGTGAGCTATTTGATGCTAATGCAGTACGCCACAGGATGTTGTGCTGGTCAAGGGCAGTCAGGTCTGGTGTGACCCAAGGGCTATATCTGTTCCTGGTTCGAGATTTTTTGAATGGGGCATGCTTATTTAAGATGGTGAAGAAAGCACTTTTAAAGAATAACCAGCCATCCTCTACTGATGGGATGAGGTCAAAATCCTTCCAGGATACCCACGCCAGGTCGATTAGAAAGGCCTGCTCGCTGAAGTGTTTTAGGGAGCGTTTGACAGAGATGAGGGGTGGTCGTTTGACCGCAGACCCATTACGAATGCAGGAAATAAGGCAGTGATCGCTGAGATCCTGGTTGAAGACAGCAGAGGTTTATTAGGAGGGCAGTTTGGTTAGGATGATATCTAGGAGGGTGCCCGTGTTTACGGATTCGGAGTTGTACCTGGTAGGTTCATTGATAATTTGTGTGAGATTGAGGGCATCAAGTTTAGATTGTAGGATGTCCTGGGTGTTAAGCATGTCCCAGTTTAGGTCACCTAGCAGCACGAGCAATTCACATATGGTGTCCAGAGCACAGCTGGGGGCAGAAGGTGGTCTATAGCGAGCGGCAATGGTTAGAGACTTGTTTCTGGAAAGGTGGATTTTCAAAAGTAGAAGCTCGAACTGTTTGGGCACAGACCTGGATAACATGACAGAACTCTGCAGACTGTCTCTACAATGCCGCCCCCTTAGCACATCTGTCTTGTCGAAAAATGTTATTGTTAGGCATGGACATTTCAGGGTTTTTGGTGGTCTTCCTAAGGCAGGATTCAGACACTGCTAAGACATTCGGGTTGGCAGAGTGTGCTAACGCAGTGAATAAAACACACTTAGGGAGGAGGCTTCTAATGTTAAAATGTATGAAACCATGGCTTTTTCGGTTACAGAAGTCAACAAATGAGAGCGCCTTGGGATTTGGAGTGACGCTGGGGACTGCAGTGCCTGGATTAACCTCTACATCACCAGAGGAACAGAGGAGAAGTTGGAACGGTATGCCTAAAGGCTATAAGAACTGGTCGTCTAGTACGTTCGGAACAGAAAGTAAAAGGAGCAGGTTTCTGGGCACGGTAGAATAGATTCAAGGCATAATGTACAGACTAAGGTATGGTAGGATGTGAATACAGTGGAGGTAATCCTATGCATTGAGTGACAATGAGAGAGATATTGTCTCTAGACACATCATTTATACCAGGTGAGGTCACCTCATGTGTGGGAGGTGGAACAAAAGGGTTAACTAAGGCATATTGAGCAGGGCTAGAGGCTCTACAGTGAAAAAAGGCAATAATTACTAACCAAAAGAGCAATAGACAAGGCATACTGACATTAGGGAGTAAGGGAGCATGCGAAGCCGAGTGATCATAGGGGTCCAGTGAGTAGCTCGAAAGGCCAGAGACACGGAAATTCAGACAGCTAGCGGGCCGGGATAGCAAGCTAGCAGAAGGGCCTTAGAGGGACGTCATGACGATCTGTGGATCTGTTGGGTCTGTATGCAAATTGGAATGGGTCAAGGGTTTCTGGGATAACGGTATTGATGTGAGCCATGACCAGCCTGTCAAAGTACTTCACGGCTACAGACGTGAGTGCTACGGGTTGGTAGTCATTTAGGCAGGTTACCTTGATGTTCTAGGGCACAGGGACTGTGGTTGTCTGCTTGACATATGTTGATATTACATTCTCGGTCAGGGAGAGGTTGAAAATGTAATTGAAGACAATTGCCAGTTGGTCAGTGCATGCTCCGAGTACACGTCCTGGTAATCTGTCTGGCCCTGCGGCCTTGTGAATGTTCACTTGTTTAAAGGTCTTACTCACATCGGCTACGGAGAGCGTGATCACACAGTTGTCTGTTACAGCTGTGGCTCTCATGCATGCTTCAGTGTTGCTTGCCTCGAAGTGAGCATATAAGTTATATTTAGCTCGTCTGGTAGGCTCATGTCACTGGGTAGCTCTCGGCTGTGCTTCCCTTTCTAATCCGTAAAATTTTGCAAGCCCTGCCGCTTCCAACGAGCATCAAGAGGCCTATTCAGCATTAAGTCGGTCTATGAAACAGTGTAAATGTTAAAAACCTACGAGTTGGTCCCAGAGGCATATAGACAGATGACAAGCAAATATACATATAATTTCACGTAATTTAGTCTCAGTTTAATCATTGGTGCTCTGCCTCAGAGGTAGATGCACTTGAGGAATTGTCTAATTTGACGACCCTCCCACTCTGTCTGTCGTATTCTCTCTTTGTTGTTTCCTTATTAGGATGCTGGTGGGCGGAGTTGGGAGGGTCGTCAGCTACATGGGAAACACCTGGGCCAGGTGTCTCCCAGGATAAATAGACCTCTTCCACATTCATGGAGGAGACTCTCCATGCAGACACCTTTATAGATTGTGTTGTGTTTCTTGGTGGTTTTTTGGTTGTTTGCTTTAGCATCTTTCAACACCCTGCATTATCACATTCATGCATGCAAAACACTCACTTACACTACTGATTACTGATTACACACACCATTGTATATTATACTTAGTTACTTATTTAATAAATACATAATTTGTTACTCCTTATCTCCACGTTGTCTCCCTTTTGTTACGGGCTTTGAGCCGGTTCGTTCCCCTCCCCCGAAATCTTTGAAGGTTCAGAGCAGATACATGTTTTCCTCAGGTTGGCGAATCCATGGTCTCCACCACACTAGAGAGAGAACCACATGACTGATCTCCACCACACTAGAGAGAACACAATATAGACCAACACACAGGGGAGAAATGCTGCTTCCTTCCAGCATCCACCAAACCTGCTTCTTACAAAAAATATCTGGAAACAAATTATGGTTGACACTTTGGCTTTAACAAATTCTGCCAAACAAATAGTACCTCATTGCATTTTAAGTTTAGCACAGCCGATTCCAATGACTCCCCCTCCATGCTGACTATACACAAAACAGGGAGTCCAAATGCAAACAAAACAAATGTGCCAAATTTACAAATAACATACTACCATAACTACCATATAAACAACATCTCCAATTGGACGAGTCCCCACTGTGTTACAACCTGTCTTATAGTTTGTAACAACAAAGTCAGACCACGCATGACGTAAATGTAACAAGGAATGCATTTAGTAAACAAAATAATAATAAATACAAACATATAACATAAGCTGTGGATGTCTGTAGGATCAGTAGTATATGCAGTATGTGGATGAGAGGAGAGACTGTCTGGTGAAAACCAACCAACAACCAAAAGGTGGAGGAAGCCAGCCTGCCAGTCAGGGAAGAGAGAGAGTGTTGGCTGATGTGGCCACCCTTTATAGCCTGCAGGCCAAGCCTGTCCAGGTGTGTCAAACCAGCTGATGATCCTCCCAGCCTCCTGCAAGAAGCAGACTACCAAACAGGAAATCCCAGCAGACAGAGTGGGAAGAACGTTAAAATAAGCAACTTCAGATGTTTGAATATTAAATTATTCGTGATGGGATGAAATGTGATTTTAGCTTCTAAAATGTGAGGATTGGGTTTTCATGAGTGAATTAGGCCCAACTCAGTGGCCCGCCCACGTGAAGAGACATAGGTTGTAAACTATGAAACACACCCCTTTTTTTCCCTCCACTATATAAGCCCTTGACGAAAATGTAACCTCCTCTTCCGAGGATGTGAGGACGACGGTCCAATGTCAGAATGGTTCAGATAATAACTACAGAACGAAGCCAACATCAGCGTGAGCTTTGGTTGCAAATGGTATGAACTTTGAACTCTTATTCACTACAGAAGTGATACCTCCTAGCCGTTGAGTTAGCAACAGCAGCTGCAAACGCAGGTTAGGAAGGAACAGACAGAGTATCCCGTCTACCACACAAAGACATTACTACAACGTATCCAATTGACCACCAGAGATATTCTTCAAAGGACAAAGGACTCGGTTTGGCAACACGGCCTTCCATCTACTACCAAACCTACCAAAGAGCAGCTCAGAGTAAATATTTATTGCATTTTCCTTTTCCAAATGGGCGGTAATTTAGAATGCATTAGATACTGTATTTACGATAGCATAGCTTTGCCCTTTGTTCCTCAGTCTTCCCGCTCTTTCACTCAAACCCAGCCCTTTTCTTTTGTGTAACAAGCTGTCATGTCTGTTCCGCCCGCCAGGGACATTTTCCTTTATGACATAATTTGTAATCAAGTTATGATTAATTATGTTGTATGTGTAATTCTGTGTGATTAGTTAAGTATTTAGTAAATAAATAATTAAACCCAATTTTGTATTGCTGATTCAACTTGTTAGCCAGGGTTCGTGCAGATAACCAAGAATGTACAACTTTCAGATGAGACTGCATTAAGGTGAGGATTAACATTGGCTGCTATTGATGTAAAATATTACTAGGTCTTTAAGAGTTTATTCTGAAGATAACAGCTCTATAAATATTATTTTGTGGTGCCCCGACTCTCTAGTTAATTACATTTACATGATTAGCTCAATCAGGTAATATTAATTACGGAGAAATTATTTTATAGTATAGCATTTCATATCACTTAATCTGGCATAGCCCAAGACACGACAAGTGTATATTTGACCTTGTGTTTTAGATTATTGTCCTGCTGAAGGGTGAATTAATTTCCTTGTGTCTGTTGGAAAGCAGACTGAACCAGGTTTTCCTCTAGGATTTTGCCTGTGCTAAGTTCTATTGTTTCTTTTTTATTCTGAAAAACTCCCCAGTCCGTAAACAATTATAACCAGACCCAGAACATGATGCAACCACCACCAGGCATTAAAATATAGAGAGCGCTACTCAGTAATGTGTTTTGTTGGATTTGCCCCAAACAAAGCACTTTGTATTCAGGATAAAAAGTTAATTGCTTTGCCACATGTTTTGCTGTTGTCACAGCATATGGAGGAGACCAAGGCGCAGCGTTGTAAGCGAACATATTTATTTAATGAAATAAAGAACGAACACTGAACAAAACTAACAAAACTACAAAATGAACCGTGAAGCTAATATGGCTAGTGCAGACAGGCAACTAAACATAGAATATGAACCCACAAAATAACCAAGGAATATGGCTACCTAAATATGGTCCCCAATCAGAGACAATGGGAACCAATTATTTTTTTTATTTTTTTTATTTCACCTTTATTTAACCAGGTAGGCTAGTTGAGAACAAGTTCTCATTTGCAACTGCGACCTGGCCAAGATAAGGCATAGCAGTGTGAACAGACAACACAGAGTTACACATGGAGTAAACAATTAACAAGTCAATAACACAGTAGAAAAAAGGGGAGTCTATATACATTGTGTGCAAAAGGCATGAGAAGGTAGGCAAATAATTACAATTATGCAGATTAACACTGGAGTGATAAATGATCAGATGGTTATGTACAGGTAGAGATATTGGTGTGCAAAAGAGCAGAAAAATAAATAAATAAAAACAGTATGGGGATGAGGTAGGTGAAAATGGGTGGGCTATTTACCAATAGACTATGTACAGCTGCAGCGATCAGTTAGCTGCTCAGATAGCAGATGTTTGAAGTTGGTGAGGGAGATAAAATTCTCCAACTTCAGCGATTTTTGCAATTCGTTCCAGTCACAGGCAGCAGAGAACTGGAACAAAAGGCGGCCAAATGAGGTGTTGGCTTTAGGGATGATCAGTGAGATACACCTGCTGGAGCGCATGCTACGGATGGGTGTTGCCATCGTAACCAGTGAACTGAGATAAGGCGGAGCTTTACCTAGCATGGACTTGTAGATGACCTGGAGCCAGTGGGTCTGGCGACGAATATGTAGCGAGGGCCAGCCGACTAGAGCATACAAGTCGCAGTGGTGGGTGGTATAAGGTGCTTTAGTGACAAAACGGATGGCACTGTGATAAACTGCATCCAGTTTGCTGAGTAGAGTGTTGGAAGCAATTTTGTAGATGACATCGCCGAAGTCGAGGATCGGTAGGATAGTCAGTTTTACTAGGGTAAGTTTGGCGGCGTGACTGAAGGAGGCTTTGTTGCGGAATAGAAAGCCGACTCTTGATTTGATTTTCGATTGGAGATGTTTGATATGGGTCTGGAAGGAGAGTTTAGAGTCTAGCCAGACACCTAGGTACTTATAGATGTCCACATATTCAAGGTCGGAACCATCCAGGGTGGTGATGCTGGTCAGGCGTGCGGGTGCAGGCAGCGAACGGTTGAAAAGCATGCATTTGGTTTTACTAGCGTTTAAGAGCAGTTGGAGGCCACGGAAGGAGTGCTGTTTGGCATTGAAGCTCGTTTGGAGGTTAGATAGCACAGTGTCCAAGGACGGGCCGGAAGTATATAGAATGGTGTCGTCTGCGTAGAGGTGGGTCAGGGAATCGCCCGCAGCATGAGAAACATCATTGATATATACAGAGAAAAGAGTCGGCCCGAGAATTGAACCCTGTGGCACCCCCATAGAGACTGTCAGAGGACCGGACAGCATGCCCTCCGATTTGACACACTGAACTCTGTCTGCAAAGTAATTGGTGAACCAGGCAAGGCAGTCATCCGAAAAACCGAGGCTACTGAGTCTGCCGATAAGAATACGGTGATTGACAGAGTCGAAAGCCTTGGCAAGGTCTATGAAGACGGCTGCACAGTACTGTCTTTTATCGATGGCGGTTATGATATCGTTTAGTACCTTGAGCGTGGCTGAGGTACACCCGTGACCGGCTCGGAAGCCAGATTGCACAGCGGAGAAGGTACGGTGGGATTCGAGATGGTCAGTGACCTGTTTGTTCACTTGGCTTTCGAAGACCTTAGATAGGCAGGGCAGGATGGATATAGGTCTGTAACAGTTTGGGTCCAGGGTGTCGCCCCCTTTGAAGAGGGGGATGACTGCGGCAGCTTTCCAATCCTTGGGGATCTCAGACGATATGAAAGAGAGGTTGAACAGGCTGGTAATAGGGGTTGCGACAATGGCGGCGGATAGTTTCAGGAATAGAGGGTCCAGATTGTCAAGCCCAGCTGATTTGTACGGGTCCAGGTTTTGCAGCTCTTTCAGAACATCTGCTATCTGGATTTGGGTAAAAGAGAACCTGGAGAGGCTTGGGCGAGTAGCTGCGAGGTGGGGGGGCTGTTGGCCGAGGTTGGAGTAGCCAGGCGGAAGGCATGGCCAGCCGTTGAGAAATGCTTGTTGAAGTTTTCGATAATCATGGATTTATCGGTGGTGACCATGTTACCTAGCCTCAGTGCAGTGGGCAGCTTGTTCTCCATGGACTTCACAGTGTCCCAGAACTTTTTGGAGTTGGAGCTACAGGATGCAAACTTCTGCCTGAAGAAGTTGGCTTTAGCTTTCCTGACTGACTGTGTGTATTGGTTCCTGACTTCCCTGAACAGTTGCATATCGCGGGGACTATTCGATGTTATTGCAGTCCGCCACAGGATGTTTTTGTGCTGGTCGAGGGCAGTCAGGTCTGGAGTGAACCAAGGGCTACATCTGTTCTTAGTTCTGCATTTTTTGAACGGAGCATGCTTATCTTAAATGGTGAGGAAGTTACTTTTAAAGAAAGACCAGGCATCCTCAACTGACGGGATGAGGTCAATGTCCTTCCAGGATACCCGGGCCAGGTCGATTAGAAAGGCCTGCTCACAGAAGTGTTTTAGGGAGCGTTTGACAGTGATGAGGGGTGGTCGTTTGACTGCGGCTCCGTAGCGGATACAGGCAATGAGGCAGTGATCGCTGAGATCCTGGTTGAAGACAGCGGAGGTGTATTTGGAGGGCCAGTTGGTCAGGATGACGTCTATGAGGGTGCCCTTGTTTACAGAGTTAGGGTTGTACCTGGTGGGTTCCTTGATGATTTGAGTGAGATTGAGGGCATCTAGCTTAGATTGTAGGACTGCCGGGGTGTTAAGCATATCCCAGTTTAGGTCACCTAACAGAACAAACTCTGAAGCTAGATGGGGGGCGATCAATTCACAAATGGTGTCCAGGGCACAGCTGGGAGCTGAGGGGGGTCGGTAGCAGGCGGCAACAGTGAGAGACTTATTTCTGGAGAGAGTAATTTTCAAAATTAGTAGTTCGAACTGTTTGGGTATGGACCTGGAAAGTATGACATTACTTTGCAGGCTATCTCTGCAGTAGACTGCAACTCCTCCCCCTTTGGCAGTTCTATCTTGACGGAAGATGTTATAGTTGGGTATGGAAATCTCAGAATTTTTGGTGGCCTTCCTGAGCCAGGATTCAGACACGGCAAGGACATCAGGGTTAGCAGAGTGTGCTAGAGCAGTGAGTAAGACAAACTTAGGGAGGAGGCTTCTGATGTTGACATGCATGAAAGCAAGGCTTTTTCGATCACAGAAGTCAACAAATGAGGGTGCCTGGGGACATGCAGGGCCTGGGTTTACCTCCACATCACCCGCGGAACAGAGAAGGAGTAGTATGAGGGTGCGGCTGAAGGCTATCAAAACTGGTCGCCTAGGGCGTTGGGGACAGAGAATAAGAGGAGCAGGTTTCTGGGCATGGTAGAATATATTCAGGGCATAATGCACAAACAGGGGTATGGTGGGGTGCGGGTACAGCGGAGGTAAGCCCAGGCACTGGGTGATGATGAGAGAGGTTGTATCTCTGGACATGCTGGTTGTAATGGGTGAGGTCACCGCATGTGTGGGGGGTGGGACAAAGGAGGTATCAGGGGTATAAAGAGTGGAACTAGGGGCTCCATTGTAAACTAAAACAATGATAACTAACCTGCACAACAGTATACAAGGCATATTGACATTTGAGAGAGACATACAGTGAGGCATACAGTAATCACAGGTGTTGAATCGGGAGAGCTAGCTAAAACAGTAGGTGAGACAACAACAGCAGGTAGAATGGCGATTGACTAGGCAGAGGGGGGGTCGGATTAACTACACACAGTGTAATTAATAACGTCACCATGCTCAAAGGAATATTCAATGTCTTCTATTTTATATTTTACCCATCTACCAATAGGTGCCCTTCTTTGTGAGGCATTGGAAAACCTCCCTGGTCTTTGTGGTTGAATCTGTATTTGAAATTCACTGTTCGACTGAGTGACCTTACAGATAATTGTTTGTGTTGGGGGTACAGAGATGAGGTAGTCATTCAGAGTAAACACAGAGTGAGTCCAGGCAACTTATTATGTGACTTGGTAGGCAAATGTTTTCTTCTGAACTTATGTAGATGTTCCATAACAAAGGGGTTTAAAACGTATTGATACGGTGATCTGGACTGATGACTGAATATAGTGATCTGGACTGATGACTGAATATAGTGATCTGGACTGATGACTGAATATAGTGATCTGGACTGATGACTGAATATAGTGATCTGGACTGATGACTGAATATAGTGATCTGGACTGATGACTGAATATAGTGATCTGTAATGATGACTGAATATATTGATCTGGAATGATGATTGAATATAGTGCTGTGTTATGATGACTAAATATAGTTATCTGTAATGATGACTGAATATAGTGATCTGGACTGATGACTGAATATAGTGATCTGGACTGATGACTGAATATAGTGATCTGGACTGATGACTGAATATAGTGATCTGGACTGATGACTGAATATAGTGATCTGGACTGATGACTGAATATAGTGATCTGGACTGATGACTGAATATAGTGATCTGGACTGATGACTGAATATAGTGATCTGGACTGATGACTGAATATAGTGATCTGGACTGATGACTGAATATAGTGATCTGTAATGATGACTGAATATATTGATCTGGAATGATGATTGAATATAGTGCTGTGTTATGATGACTAAATATAGTTATCTGTAATGATGACTGAATATAGTGATCTGGACTGATGACTGAATATAGTGATCTGGACTGATGACTGAATATAGTGATCTGGACTGATGACTGAATATAGGGATCTGTAATGATGACTGAATATAGGGATCTGTAATGATGACTGAATATATTGATCTGGAATGATGATTGAATATATTGAATATAGTTTGTGTGTTAATCTGTATGCGTGTGTGTGTGTGTGTGTGTGTGTGTGTGTGTGTGTGTGTGTGTGTGTGTGTGTGTGTGTGTGTGTGTGTGTGTGTGTGTGTGTGTGTGTGTGTGAGAGAGAGAGAGCCCGTCTGCATGCATGTGAGAACATTATAGATGCATAGTAAATCCTGTAATAGTGTTCCAGTATTCTGGGTTAAATTCCTAGGAAATCCAGTATTAATGCCATGACTACCTGTTCATGTTTCATAACACTGTGTGTGTGCTTGTTTTTATTGTTATTGGAGTCAGAGTGCAATAACCAATGTCACTTCGGGACACAGACAGTGGGAGATGGCTTCGGGACACAGACAGTGGGAGATGGCTTCGGGACACAGACAGTGGGAGATAGCTTCGGGACACAGACAGTGGGACAGAGCTTCGGGACACAGACAGTGGGACAGAGCTTCGGGACACAGACAGTGGGACAGAGCTTCGGGACACAGACAGTGGGACAGAGCTTCGGGACACAGACAGTGGGACAGAGCTTCGGGACACAGACAGTGGGAGATGGCTTCGGGACACAGACAGTGGGACAGAGCTTCGGGACACAGACAGTGGGACAGAGATTCGGGACACAGACAGTGGGAGATGGCTTCGGGACACAGACTGTGGGACAGAGCTTCGGGACACAGACAGCGGGACAGAGCTTCGGGACACAGACAGTGGGACAGAGCTTCGGGACATAGACAGTGGGACAGAGCTTCGGGACACAGACAGTAGGACAGAGCTTCGGGACACAGACAGTGGGACAGAGCTTCGGGACACAGACAGTGGGACAGACCTTCGGGACACAGACAGTGGGACAGACCTTCGGGACACAGACAGTGGGAGATGGCTTCGGGACACAGACAGTGGGACAGAGCTTCGGGACACAGACAGTGGGAGATGGCTTCGGGACACAAACAGTGGGACAGACCTTCGGGACACAGACAGTGGGACAGAGCTTCGGGACACAGACAGTGGGACAGAGCTTCGGGACACAGACACTGGGACAGAGCTTTGGGACACAGACAGTGGGAGATGGTTTCGGGACACAGACAGTGGGAGATGGCTTTGGGACACAGACATTGGGAGATGGCTTCGGGACACAGACAGTGGGAGATGGCTTCGGGACACAGACAGTGGGACAGAGCTTCGGGACACAGACAGTGGGACAGAGCTTCGGGACACAGACAGTGGGACAGACCTTCGGGACACAGACAGTGGGACAGAGCTTCGGGACACAGACAGTGGGACAGAGCTTCGGGACACAGACACTGGGACAGACCTTCGGGACACAGACAGCGGGACAGAGCTTCGGGACACAGACAGTGGGAGATGGCTTCGGGACACAGACAGTGGGACAGAGCTTCGGGACACAGACAGTGGGACAGAGATTCGGGACACAGACAGTGGGACAGAGCTTCGGGACACAGAAAGTGGGAGATGGCTTCGGGACACAGACAGTGGGACAGAGCTTCGGGACACAGACAGTGGGACAGAGCTTCGGGACACAGACAGTGGAACAGAGCTTCGGGACACAGACAGTGGGACAGAGCTTCGGGACACAGACAGTGGGACAGAGCTTCGGGACACAGACAGTGGGACAGAGCTTCGGGACACAGAAAGTGGGACAGAGCTTCAGGACACGGACAGTGGGACAGAGCTACGGGACACAGACAGTGGGACAGAGCTTCGGGACACGGACAGTGGGACAGAGCTTCGGGACACAGACAGTGGGACAGAGCTTTTGTTTATGTGTGAGTCTGTCTCTCTGTCTTTCATCTGTTCTTCACATGACAAACATACATGCTTATTTTTGTCTGTATATAATGTGTGTGTATATAATGTGTGTGTATATAATGTGTGTGTATATAATGTGTGTGTATATAATGTGTGTGTATATAATGTGTGTGTATATAATGTCTGTATATAATGTGTGTGTATATAATGTGTGTGTATATAATGTTTGTGTATATAATGTGTGTGTATATAATGTGTCTGTATATAACGGGTGTGTATATAATGTGTCTGTATATAATGTGTGTGTATATAATGTGTGTGTATATAATGTGTGTGTATATAATGTGTGTGTATATAATGTGTCTGTATATAACGGGTGTGTATATAATGTGTGTGTATATAATGTGTGTGTATATAATGTGTGTGTATATAATATGTGTGTATATAATGTGTCTGTATATAATTGTCTGTATATAACGTGTGTGTATATAATGTGTTTGTATATAATGTGTGTGTATGAATATTTAATGTTTTTGTGTGTTATTGTTCCTCCTCAGTAATAATAAAGTATTGATTAGAGTCAGTAAATGTTTTGGCCCAGCTCATGATGGTCCCTTGGTGTGTCCACTAAGTGGTGTGTGTGTATGTTTTGGCCCTGTCCCTGTGTACTAAGTGGTGTGTGTGTTGTCCCAGTCCCTGAGGACTAAGTGGTGTGTGTGTGTGTGTGTGTGTGTGTGTGTGTGTGTGTGTGTGTGTGTGTGTGTGTGTGTGTGTGTGTGTGTCGCTCATGCTACACTGATCACACAACTCAAAAACACAACGATAACAGAAACGCAGCCATCTCTCATGTCTGAGAGGACCGTTCTGGCTCGGACAAGGCTTACTTCCTTATTCTGAGGCTGTGTGAGTCTCTGGTCTGAGGTGATATTACTAAACACTAGTTTCTATCTTCTGTCTGTTTGAACAGATAAAACCTTGATATCATGTCTGTCCTAGTGCTATCTATGTACTGCATAACATTGTTTAGTTGGTTCTGTGTGCTATGTGAAGGCTAGGGCTGCAAAAATCTGGTACATTTACCAAAATTCCCTAGTTTTCCAGAAATGTAATTGGACGATTCCCGGATTTTCCTTTTATTTCTTCCCCCACCACCCCGCTCCCCACCAGTAGCAGACTGGCCACGGAGAGCACCGGGAGAAATCCCGGTGGGCTGGTCAACCTCTGGGCCGGTGGCCCGCCTGCCTTATACGTTTTTTACTACTAATAAAAACGTTGTCAGAAAGTTGAGCGACACAGGCCACCCCCCCCCCTTTCCCCCGGGCCCGTTCGTCTATTCCAAACGAACGTCTTTGCAACACTTAGCCCCGCCCCCTTTGTCTCACACACACACACACACACACACACACACACACACACACACACACACACACACTGACAGCTCCAAAACTAGCTACAATAAAACATGAAAAAGCAGAGTAAAAAACGTAAGGGTGGTTCTGGAAAGTTAAGAGACAAAAGAGTCAAAAGTCTTCAATCAAATGTAAAACGACTCATCGACTTATTCTGTAGTAGTAGCAGTAGTAGCAGTGCCACCGACGCTATCGTAGAAGACCGGCAAGAGGAAGATGCCACAACTCCATTCGCGGGGTAAAAGAGTAGACAGAGAGGACAGCAAAGCCAAAGACAATGCAGCCGAAGCTGTAGATATGTGCCTAAATGTGTTACAAATACACCATGTTAGATCAGATGTTATGAGTGAAATGTAAAAACCATTAGTCAGCTACTGTTGTGTAAATGTACCAGAAATAAAGAATTGAGGTAATGACCGTACGGTAACTGGGTGTTCAAACCGGCTAGCGGAAAAAACTACAATTTGACCCAAGTCAGATGACCTAAAAATATTTGTTTTTGTTTCCACCCGATGCAGGATCAAAAGTTGGTCTGGCATCCTGGCCTTCCCTGACTCTCTTCTACTGAAACTGGACTGGACCGGTCATCAACCCCCAAGATCCTCTCTTCCACTGAACTGGACTGGACCGGTCATCAACCCCCAAGATCCTCTCTTCTACTGAAACTGGACTGGACCGGTCATCAACCCCCAAGATCCTCTCTTCCACTGAACTGGACCTGACCGGTCATCAACCCCCAAGATCATCTCTTCCACATTAACTAAGAAAAGGCCCAATTTTGAAAACCAATGAAAACACAGCAGCAGCCCCACTATTTCACACCAAGTCAATGAATCAACACGTTTGTTTTGTGTGGCTTTTACTCCCCGTTCACACGGGACTGTTGGCATGACGATGAGTTCCAATGCATTGTCTAGTATGAGGCGAAGCGGTAGGAACCGTGACGATGAGGATCACAGCTAGCAAATCACTGTAGCCATATTCTCCCGCACAAAATATGAATTTGAGAGGGAAAGGACTTGATTGGTTTTACAATATATATACTATTTGCAACCAATGGCTGTATAGACATGAAAACAATTAGTTACCGTTTGTATATGTCTAATGCAATTTAGAGTTTAGAACGACAAGGCAAAAGCAATCAGAATCAAATTAAAATGCTTGTTTTAGCTAAGTAAAATTATACAACAGTAAATCACTGATAATCAAGTGATTGCCATTTCCCACAAAATCCCCGCAGGACGGTGAAATCTAGGCATTCAGCACTTTACCGATGCAGGATCAAAAAACTCGGCACCAATCGGAAATGGCTGTCATACAATGAAGAAAGTCATGAGTTGTTCTGTTCAATGTGGATGGCATTTGCGAAGCCTACTGACAGCAGTATTTTTATGAGTAGAATGACGGATTGGAAACATGTTCACCAAAGGGCAGAAGAGCATGAGAAGAGCAACATGCACAGAACTAGTGCTGAGGCAATACTTTTTAAGGTCCTCCGAAGCAGACATTCAAAGTCTGCTCAGTGGCAGTCAGGTGCCTGCCCACAGAGAGCAGGTACGCAGGAGAAGACAGGGGCCTGCCCACAGAGAGCAGGTACGCAGGAGAAGGCAGGTGTCTGCCCACAGAGAGCAGGTACGCAGGAGAAGGCAGGGGCCTGCCCACAGAGAGCTGGTACGCAGGAGAAGGCAGTTGTCTGCCCACAGAGAGCAGGCACGCAGGAGAAGGCAGGGGCCTGCCCACAGAGAGCAGGTACGCAGGAGAAGGCAGGTGGGGGCTCAGGTACAGGGGGATGCAGTCTGAGTCTGCGTATACATTAGAGGACACCAGTATCCATCATGGTCATTTATCAGAGATGATAATACTGCTGGGTATACATTAGAGGACACCAGTATCCATCACGGTCATTTATCAGAGATGATAATACTGCTGGGTATACATTAGAGGACACCAGTATCCATCACGGTCATTTATCAGAGATGATAATACTGCTGGGTATACATTAGAGAACACCAGTATCCATCACGGTCATTTATCAGAGATGATAATACTGCTGGGTATACATTAGAGAACACCAGTATCCATCATGGTCATTTATCAGAGATGATAATACTGCTGGGTATACATTAGAGGACACCAGTATCCATCATGGTCATTTATCAGAGATGATAATACTGCTGGGTATACATTAGAGAACACCAGTATCCATCATGGTCATTTATCAGAGATGATAATACTGCTGGGTATACATTAGAGGACACCAGTATCCATCATGGTCATTTATCAGAGATGATAATACTGCTGGGTATACATTAGAGAACACCAGTATCCATCACGGTCATTTATCAGAGATGATAATACTGCTGGGTATACATTAGAGGACACCAGTATCCATCACGGTCATTTATCAGAGATGATAATACTGCTGGGTATACATTAGAGAACACCAGTATCCATCACGGTCATTTATCAGAGATGATAATACTGCTGGGTATACATTAGAGGACACCAGTATCCATCATGGTCATTTATCAGAGATGATAATACTGCTGGGTATACATTAGAGAACACCAGTATTCATCACGGTCATTTATCAGAGATGATAATACTGCTGGGAAAGTATGACGTCTGCTTGCAACAACATCTCACCAAATGCATTGAGAAAAGCAAGAACCTACATCAGTCCTGGGCAAGAGGCCGAGGTTCTCTAATCACACTCCTCTCAAAGAATACTGTCAACGTCGTCATTTACACAATTCATCCTGTCATCCTGGCAGAGTGTGCCTATAAAGTTCGGGCAAATGGTGACAATTTGTAGTGTGAGCTGAGAAGCCTGGCTGTAACAGTGGAAAAAGACTGAGAATTACAGGATTGACGGAATACGTGACCAGGACTGTGGAGGATGGTTCTGATGGAAATGAAAAATAAATGCTGCTAAATCCTGCACAGAATACCCACGGTGTTGTTACCAGATGCTGAGACAGTACAACCTGCTGACTGATGCATATCATATCCTTGGCCTTGGATACAACTTCCTACTCACCCTCTCAGTTACCCAGGTAGTTCCTACTAACCTTATCAGTTACCCAGGTAGTTCCTACTCACCATCTCAGTTACCCAGGTAGTTCCTACTCACCCTCTCAGTTACCCAGGTAGTTCCTACTCACCCTCTCAGTTACCCAGGTAGTTCCTACTCACCCTCTCAGTTACCCAGGTAGTTCCTACTCACCCTCTCAGTTACCCAGGTAGTTCCTACTAACCTTATCAGTTACCCAGGTAGTTCCTACTCACCCTCTCAGTTACCCAGGTAGTTCCTACTCACCCTCTCAGTTACCCAGGTAGTTCCTACTCACCCTCTCAGTTACCCAGGTAGTTCCTACTCACCCTCTCAGTTACCCAGGTAGTTCCTACTCACCCTCTCAGTTACCCAGGTAGTTCCTACTCACCATCTCAGTTACCCAGGTAGTTCCTACTCACCCTCTCAGTTACCCAGGTAGTTCCTACTCACCCTCTCAGTTACCCAGGTAGTTCCTACTCACCATCTCAGTTACCCAGGTAGTTCCTACTCACCCTCTCAGTTACCCAGGTAGTTCCTACTCACCCTCTCAGTTACCCAGGTAGTTCCTACTCACCCTCTCAGTTACCCAGGTAGTTCCTACTCACCATCTCAGATACCCAGGTAGTTCCTACTCACCAGCTCAGTTACCCAGGTAGTTCCTACTCACCCTCTCAGATACCCAGGGCCATTAGGATGTCCTTCTCAGTAACCACGTCAGTGTCCAGGTAGCTTGTGAGCAAAGTTGCTCTGCCTTAAAGTGTATGAAGAACAGACTTTGGAGAACTCTCTCACAAGAACACCTAGAGGCCTTCATGCTGAAAGCCACTGAGAAGGACATCATAATGGTTACTGAGGAGGACATCCTCATGGTTACTGAGAAGGACATCCTAATGGTTACTGAGGAGGACATCCTAATGGCCCTGAGAAGGACATCCTAATGACCCTGAGAAGGACATCCTAATGGTTACTGAGAAGGACATCCTCATGGTTACTGAGGAGGACATCCTAATAGTTACTGAGGAGGACATCCTAATGGTTACTGAGAAGGACATTCTAATGGTTACTGAGAAGGACATCCTAATGACTCAGAGAAGGACATCCTAATGGCCCTGAGAAGGACATCCTAATGACCCTGAGAAGGACAACCTAATGGTTACTGAGAAGGACATCCTAATGGCCCTGAGAAGGACATCCTAATGACCCCTAATGAGAAGGATATGACCCTGAGAAGGACATCCTAATGGACATCCTAATGGTTACTGAGAAGGACATCCTAATGGTTACTGAGGAGGACATCCTAATGGTTACTGAGGAGGACATCCTAATGGCCCTGAGAAGGACAACCTAATGGTTACTGAGGAGGACATCCTAATGGTTACTGAGGAGGACATCCTAATGGTTACTGAGAAGGACATCCTAATGACCCTGAGAAGGACATCCTAATGGCCCTGAGAAGAACATCCTAATGGCCCTGAGAAGGACATCCTAATGGTTACTGAGGAGGACATCCTAATGGCCCTGAGAAGGATATCCTAATGACCCTGAGAAGGACATCCTAATAGCCCTGAGAAGGACACCCTAATGGTTACTGAGAAGGACATCCTAATGGTTACTGAGAAGGACATCCTAATGACCCTGAGAAGGACATCCTAATGGTACTGAGAAGGACATCCTAATGGTTACTGAGAAGGACATCCTAATGGTTACTGAGAAGGACATCCTAATGGTTACTGAGGAGGACATCCTAATGGTTACTGAGAATGACATTCTAATGGTTACTGAGGAGGACATCCTAATGGTTACTGAGAAGGACATCCTAAAGACCATGAGAAGGACATCCTAATGGTTACTGAGAAGGAAATACTAATGGTTACTGAGAAGGACATCCTAATGGTTACTGAGAAGGACATCCTAATGGCCCTGAGAAGGACATCCTAATGGTTACTGAGGAGGACATCCTAATGGTTACTGAGAAGGACATCCTAATGGTTACTGAGGAGGACATCCTAATGGCCCTGAGAAGGACATCCTAATGGTTACTGAGGAGGACATCCTAATGGTTACTGAGAAGGACATCCTAATGGTTACTGAGAAAGACACCCTAATGGTTACTGAGAAGGACATCCTAATGGTTACTGAGAAGGACATCCTAATGGTTACTGAGAAGGACATCCTAATGGTTACTGAGAAGGACACCCTAATGGTTACTGAGAAGGACATCCTAATGGTTACTGAGAAGGACATCCTAATGGTTACTGAGGAGGACATCCTAATGGTTACTGAGGAGGACATCCTAATGGTTACTGAGGAGGACATCCTAATGGTTACTGAGAAGGACATCCTAATGGCCCTGAGAAGGACATCCTAATGGTTACTGAGGAGGACATCCTAATGGTTACTGAGAAGGACATCCTAATGGTTACTGAGAAGGACATCCTAATGGTTACTGAGAAGGACACCCTAATGGTTACTGAGAAGGACATCCTAATGGTTACTGAGAAGGACATTCTAATGGTTACTGAGGAGGACATCCTAATGGTTACTGAGGAGGACATCCTAATGGTTACTGAGAAGGACATCCATGTAATATACCAGACTGATGGGGGACTGTAATATACCAGACTGATGGGGGACTGTAATATACCAGACTGATGGGGGACTGTAATATAACAGACTGATGGGGGACTGTAGTACACCAGGCTGATGGGGGACTGTAGTATACCAGACTAATGGGGGACTGTAATATACCAGACTGATGGGGGACTGTAATATACCAGACTGATCGGGGACTGTAACATACCAAACTGATGGGGGACTGTAATATACCAGACTGATGGGGGACTGTAGTATAACAGACTGATGGGGGACTGTAATATACCAGACTGATGGGGGGGGGATGTAGTATAACAGACTGATGGGGGACTGTAGTATACCAGACTGATGGGTGACTGTAGTATAACAGACTGATAGGGGATTGTAATATATCAGACCTATAGGGGACTGTAATATATCAGACTGATGGGGGACTGTAATATACCAGACTGATGGGGGACTGTAGTATACCAGACTGATGGGGGACTGTAATATACCAGACTGAAGGGGGACTGTAGTATAACAGACTGATGGGGGACTGTAATATACCAGACTGATCGGGGACTGTAACATACCAAACTGTTGGGGAACTGTAATATACCAGACTGATGGGGGACTGTAATATACCAGACTGATGGGGGACTGTAATATACCAGACTGATGGGGGACTGTAGTTTAACAGATTGATGGGGACTGTTGTATACCAGACTGATGGGGGACTGTAATATACCAGACTGATGGGGGACTGTAATATACCAGACTGATGGGGGACTGTAATATATCAGACTGATGGGGGACTGTTGTATACCAGACTGATGGGGGACTGTAGTATACCAGACTGATGGGGGACTGTAGTATAACAGACTGATGGGGGACTGTAGTATAACAGACTGATGGGGGACTGTAATATACCAGACTGATGGGGGGGGGGGGCTGTAGTACTGTAATATACAGACTGATGGGGGACTGTAGTATACTAGACTGATGGGTGACTGTAGTATAACAGACTGATAGGGGACTGTAATATACCAGACCTATGGGGGACTGTAATATATCAGACTGATGGGGGACTGTAATATACCAGACTGATGGGGGACTGTAGTATAACAGACTGATTGGGGACTGTAATATACCAGACTGATGGGGGACTGTAACATACCAGACTGATGGGGGACTGTAATATACCAGACTGATGGGGGACTGTAATATACCAGACTGATCGGGGACTGTAACATACCAGACTGATGGGGGACTGTAATATACCAGACTGATGGGGGACTGTAATATAACAGACTGATGGGGGACTGTAATATACCAGACTGATCGGGGACTGTAATATAACAGACTGATGGGGGACTGTAATATACCAGACTGATGAGGGACTGTAGTATAACAGATTGATGGGGACTGTAATATACCAGACTGATGGGGGACTGTAGTTTAACAGATTGATGGGGACTGTAGTATACCAGACTGATGGGGGACTGTAATATAACAGACTGATGGGGGACTGTAGTTTAACAGATTGATGGGGACTGTAGTATACCAGACTGATGGGGGACTGTAATATAACAGACTGATGGGGAGGGGACTGTAGTATAACAGACTGATGGGGGACTGTTATATACCAGACTGATGGGGGGGAGGGGGCTGTAATATAACAGACTGATGGGGGACTGTAATATAACAGACTGATGGGGGACTGTAATATACCAGACTGATGGGGGACTGTAGTATACCAGACTGATGGGGGACTGTAGTTTAACAGATTGATGGGGACTGTAGTATACCAGACTGATGGCGGACTGTAATATACCAGACTGATGGGGGACTGTAATATAAAAGACTGATGGGGGACTGTAATATAACAGACTGATGTGGGACTGTAATATACCAGACTGATGGGGGACTGTAGTTTAACAGATTGATGGGGACTGTAATATACCAGACTGATGGGGGACTGTAATATACCAGACTGATGGGGGACTGTAATATACCAGACTGATGGGGGACTGTAATATACCAGACTGATGGGGGACTGTAGTATACCAGACTGATGGGGGACTGTAGTATAACAGACTGATGGGGGACTGTAATATGCCAGACTGATGGGGGACTGTAGTATAACAGACTGATGGGGGACTGTAGTATACCAGACTCATGGGGGACTGTAGTATACCAGACTGATGGGGGGGACTGTAGTATAACAGACTGATGGGGGACTGTAATATACCAGACTGATGGGGGACTGTATTATACCAGACTGATGGGGGACTGTAGTATAACAGACTGATGGGGGACTGTAATATACCAGACTGATGGGGGGGGCTGTAATATAACAGACTGATGGGGGACTGTAATATAACAGACTGATGGGGGACTGTAATATACCAGACTGATGGGGGACTGTAGTATACCAGACTGATGGGGGACTGTAGTTTAACAGATTGATGGGGACTGTAGTATACCAGACTGATGGGGGACTGTAATATAACAGACTGATGGGGGACTGTAGTATAACAGACTGATGGGGGACTGTAATATACCAGACTGATGGGGGACTGTAATATAACAGACTGATGGGGGACTGTAATATACCAGACTGATGGGGGACTGTAATATAACAGACTGATGTGGGACTGTAATATACCAGACTGATGGGGGACTGTAGTATACCAGACTGATGGGGGACTGTAATATACCAGACTGATGGGGGACTGTAATATACCAGACTGATCGGGGACTGTAACATACCAAACTGATGGGGGACTGTAATATACCAGACTGATAGGGGACTGTAATATAACAGACTGTTGGGGGACTGTAATATACCAGACTGATGGGGGACTGTAATATAACAGACTGATGGGGGACTGTAATATACCAGACTGATGGGGGACTGTAGTTTAACAGATTGATGGGGACTGTTGTATACCAGACTGATGGGGGACTGTAATATACCAGACTGATGGGGGACTGTAATATACCAGACTGATGGGGGACTGTAATATATCAGACTGATGGGGGACTGTAGTATACCAGACTGATGGGGGACTGTAGTATACCAGACTGATGGGGGACTGTAGTATAACAGACTGATGGGGGACTGTAGTATAACAGACTGATGGGGGACTGTAATATACCAGACTGATGGGGGGGGGGGGGACTGTAGTATAACAGACTGATGGGGGACTGTAGTATACTAGACTGATGGGTGACTGTAGTATAACAGACTGATAGGGGACTGTAATATACCAGACCTATTGGGGACTGTAATATATCAGACTGATGGGGGACTGTAGTATAACAGACTGATGGGGGACTGTAATATACCAGACTGATGGGGGACTGTAGTATACCAGACTGATGGGGGACTGTAGTAGTATAACAGACTGATGGGGGACTGTAATATACCAGACTGATGGGGGACTGTAGTATACCAGACTGATGGGGGACTGTAATATACCAGAATGATGGGGGACTGTAGTATAACAGACTGATTGGGGACTGTAATATACCAGACTGAAGGGGGACTGTAACATACCAGACTGATGGGGGACTGTAATATACCAGACTGATGGGGGACTGTAGTATACCAGACTCATGGGGGACTGTAGTATACCAGACTGATGGGGGGGACTGTAGTATAACAGACTGATGGGGGACTGTAATATACCAGACTGATGGGGGACTGTAATATACCAGACTGATGGGGGACTGTAGTATAACAGACTGATGGGGGACTGTAATATACCAGACTGATGGGGGGGGGGGGCTGTAATATAACAGACTGATGGGGGACTGTAATATAACAGACTGATGGGGGACTGTAATATACCAGACTGATGGGGGACTGTAGTATACCAGACTGATGGGGGACTGTAGTTTAACAGATTGATGGGGACTGTAGTATACCAGACTGATGGGGGACTGCAATATTACAGACTGATGGGGGACTGTAATATAACAGACTGATGGGGGACTGTAATATACCAGACTGATGGGGGACTGTAATATACAGACTGATGGGGGACTGTAATATACCAGACTGATGGGGGACTGTAATATAACAGACTGATGTGGGACTGTAATATACCAGACTGATGGGGGACTGTAGTTTAACAGATTGATGGGGACTGTAATATACCAGACTGATGGGGGACTGTAATATACCAGACTGATGGGGGACTGTAATATAACAGACTGATGGGGGGGACTGTAATATACCAGACTGATGGGGGACTGTAATATACCAGACTGATGGGGGACTGTAGTATACCAGACTGATGGGGGACTGTAGTATAACAGACTGATGGGGGACTGTAATATACCAGACTGATGGGGGACTGTAGTATAACAGACTGATGGGGGACTGTAGTATACCAGACTGATGGGGGACTGTAGTATACCAGACTGATGGGGGGACTGTAGTATAACAGACTGATGGGGGACTGTAATATACCAGACTGATGGGGGACTGTAATATACCAAACTGATGTGGGACTGTAGTATACCAGACTGATGGGGGACTGTAATATACCAGACTGATGGGGGACTGTAATATACCAGACTGATGGGGGACTGTAGTATAACAGACTGATGTGGGACTGTAATATACCAAACTGATGTGGGACTGTAGTATAACAGACTGATGTGGGACTGTAATATACCAAACTGATGTGGGACTGTAGTATAACAGACTGATGGGGGACTGTAATATACCAAACTGATGTGGGACTGTAATATTACAGACTGATGGGCTTTGTTGTTTTGTCATCATTAAGTTAACTTTGCAAGCCCATACCCATATACTGCATTATGTGTTTGTGTGTTTGCTTATATTGTGTTTGTATGGGTAACGTTTGTTCAACAACCCCTGCATATCCCATCAGCTTCCTCCTAAAACAGCCAATCAGAATCTCATCTGTTCAATATTGAATTATGCTGTTGAATATTTAAATATTTCACCGTTGCCGAGGGGGGTCACCAGGGCGGAGACTTGCGTGGCCTGGGGCCTTGGCATCATCTCATTGTTAAAGAGGAGTAACAGAAAACGACGCTAACGCACACATAAGACTCTAAGGTGTGATGAAATATTTATCTGTGCGACCAGGAGGTTTAATGAGGTATCCTTCAGAAAGTTTCCACACCCCTTGACTTTCCTTTGTTGTGTTGTGTTACAGCATGAATTCAAAATGGATTCTCACAAAACAAAACATTTTATTCAGAAAAAGTCATAAATATTATGACATGAATTAATTAAATATTTGTGTCAAATTGCCAGTGGGCAACCCATCCCTAATGGGATTTAATTGACACATAAACAAACATTACGTGGCCTCCCGAGTGGCTTCACGGTCTGAGGCACAGTAACGTTCTCGGGTTCGATCCCAGGCTGTGTCACAGCCGGCCGTGACCAGGAGAACCATCGGGCGGCGCAAGGCATAATTAGGCGGGGGTTTGGCCGTCCGGGATTTCCCTGTCTTGTGCTCTAGCGACTCCTTGTTGTGGGCCGGGCGTCGTAGATTCGACATAACACATCACTCACACACATATTCACCTTTAATCAAAACTTTCTCAATTTGGGATTATGATTATTCTCCTTCACCCATTTATTTTCATATTTCATTGTCAGTTGTTTATTCTATGACTCCCTTAATTTGGTTTTCGTACAACTTTTCACATTCAGACTGTTGGAAAAGATCCGACATTTTGGTTAGATCCTCCTGAAAAATGTACTGGCTATTCAGGCAGTTGTCTTATCCAACAGTCTGTTCCAGAGTCTCACCATACATGCCTTCCATTACACCTAACAGGGTTTCCTAGCCAATGTCCCCAGTTATTGCAGGTACAGTCGCCAACATGTGGATACCTAAACAAATGCGTATTGCCTTGTTATTGACACGTTCGTTTTTTTGAGATACCCGTTACTACCACACCCTCCTGCTGAGTAGACCAGAACAGGACACACACACGTCTTATAAAGTTTGGAATCCGCAGCATAACCAACATCTTCAAAGCGTTTTTGTTTTTCCTACAACTCCCCCAAGAGCTCTACTTCCTGAGTCGGCCAGGGCAGATGTTTCGTATAGAAAGGTAATGTGTTCATCAAAATAAAGACCCCAAATATTTATAATTGCTTGTAAACTCAAGAATTTCTTCACCAAAACAAAACTGAAGAACTCTTCTCTTATTCCCTGGATCTCTAAAGTTCACAATCTGTGTATTTTTTGTCTGGTTGATCATGAGTCTATATATTTTGCACCAATTGACTGCACATAAAAACATGTTCCACAGGTCTGTTTCTGGTATAAAAATAATACCATCAGTATAAAGGAAAATACATATGTACATATAATATTACATATTTATAGTAGTATATACGTAGCATGTCATCATCAGTATATACGTAGCATGTCATCATCAGTATATACGTAGCATGTCATCATCAGTATATACGTAGCATGTCATCATCAGTATATACGTAGCATGTCATCATCAGTAAATACTTAGCATGTCATCATCAGTATATACGTAGCATGTCATCATCAGTATATACATAGCATGTCATCATCAGTATATACGTAGCATGTCATCATCAGTATATACGTAGCATGTCATCATCAGTAAATGCTTAGCATGTCATCATCAGTAAATACTTAGCATGTTATCATCAGTATATACTTAGCATGTCATCATCAGTAAATACTTAGCATGTCATCATCGGTAAATGCTTAGCATGTCATCATCAGTAAATACTTAGCATGTAATCATCAGTATATACTTAGCATGTCATCATCAGTAAATGCTTAGCATGTCATCATCAGTAAATACTTAGCATGTCATCATCAGTAAGTACTTAGCATGTCATCATCAGTATATACTTAGCATGTCATCATCAGTATATACTTTGCATGTCATCATCAGTAAATACTTAGCATGTCATCATCAGTATATACTTAGCATGTCATCATCAGTATATCCTTAGCATGTCATCATCGCTAGTCTAGTGGTTGGAGTGTTGGGCCAGTAACCAAAAGGTTGCAAGTTCAAATCCCTGAGCTGACAAGGTACAAGTCTGTCTTTCTGCCCCTGAACAGGCAGTTAAGCCACTGTTCCTAGGCCGTCATTGAAAATAAGAATTTGTTCTTTAACTGACGTGCCTGGTTAAATAAAAGTAAAGTAAATCAATAAATGTATTACTCCATAAATAAAATACTTAGATAATTAAAATAATATAATTAGTATAAATGTATGTAATGATATATACACTATATAATATTATATATATATATTAGTATATACTTAGCATGTCATCATCATGTCTTACTCCCTATAGGAGGATACTCAGCATTTCCCATCAACCCCTGTCTTTATCAAACTATAGGCTGAAAGATGCCTCTTTACCAAATCAAAAGCTTTCTGGAAATCAATGAAGCATACAAAAGCTATTGCCTTGTAATCTTTATGAACTGTTTAGTATAAATCATGTCATTGACATAACTTGAGGCTTTTGCATGGGACTTACTGTAACACCAACCAGGCTCGGATCGTTGCCTAAACGTTTAAAGGTTCTGGGCAGTGTTGATGACACGAGGGAAAAGGGAAATAGAGAACTAATAGAGAGAAAGAGAGTGAACAGAAGAGGTAGAGAAAGAGAGAATAGTTGGAGAGGAAACTGTGTTTTGACCTTTGTTCTAGAAACGTGTGCCGTGTACAGGATCAACCAATTATATACTTAGATTTAGGAGCGGACGGCCATACTTTAACCATCATGGCATTTTAATAGTCTACACTAAACCACTCCTCTCCTTTCCCCCTTCTCTCCATCCATCCCTCCCTCCATCCATTCATCCACCCATCCATAAACCCCTCCCTCCCTCCCTCCCTGCCTGCCTGCCTGCCTCCCTGCCTCCCTCCAGACATCCATTCTTCCATACATCCATCCATCCATCCATCCATGTGTCAGTGCTGCAGTGTGATCTATGCAGTGCTTTAAACAGTGTCAAAATAAGTATTCAGAGGGCTTTCCAAGCGGAGGGAGGGAGGGAGGGAGGGAGGGAGGGAGGGAGGCAGGCAGGCAGGCAGGCAGGCAGGCAGGCAGGCAGGCAGGCAGGCAGGCAGGGAGGGAGGGAGGGAGGGAGGGAGGGAGGGAGGGAGGGAGGGAGGGAGGGAGGGAGGGAGGGAGGGAGGGTCAATGTTAAAAACAAAATTGGGTTCAAATACTTTTAGGAATTATTTTGATCTCTCAAAATTTGACTTGATTGATCACACATCTCGATACCCTGTTCCTCTTTACACACATAGAGATCTAATCAGATGTCTGGTTCTATTTACGTCTTTACTGAAGACTCATCTCTTCAGTAGGTCAAATGATTGAGTGTACTCTGGCCCAGAAGTGTGAAGGTGAACGGAAAGGATCTGGAGCAACGAACCGCCCTTGCTGTCTCTGCCTGGCAGGTTCCCCTCTCTCCACTGGGATTCTCTGCCTCTAACCCTATTACAGGGGCTGAGTCACTGGCTTACTGGTGCTCTTCCATGCCGTCCCTAGGAGGGGTGCGCTACTTGAGTGGATTGATCTCCGTGGCGGAGATCTTTGTGAGCTATACTCAGCCTTGTCTCAGGATGGTAAGTTGGTGGTTGAAGATATCCCTCTAGTGGTGTGGGGGCTGTGCTTTGGCAAAGTGGATGGGGTTATATCCTGCCTGTTTGGCCCTGTCTGGGGGTATCATCGGATGGGGCCACAGAGTCTCCTGACCCCTCCTGTCTCAGCCTCAAGTATTTATGCTGCAGTAGTTTATGTGTCGGAGGGCTAGGGTCAGTCTGTTGTATCTTGAGTACTTCTCCTGTCTTATCCGGTGTCCTGTGTGAATTTAATTATGCTCTCTCTAATTCTCTCTTTCTTTCTCTCTCTCGGAGGACCTGAGCCCTAGGACCATACCTCAGGACTACCTGGCATGATGACTCCTTGCTGTCCCCAGTCCACCTGGCCGTGCTGCTGCTCCAGTTTCAACTGTTCTGCCTGCGACTATGGGACCCTAACCTGTTCACCGGACGTACTACCTGTCCCAGACCTGCTGTTTTCAACTCTCTAGAGACAGCAGGAGCGGTAGAGATACTCTTAATGATCGGCTATGAAAAGCCAACTGACATTTACTCTTGAGGTGCTGACTTGTAGCACCCTCGACAACTACTGCGATTATTAGTATTTGACCATACTGGAAGTTTATCTGGGGTTTTGGGCAGGTGGCGGCTCCCATACGTCACTGCTGAAGGGGGGGCCTGTGCGTTTGCTGTGGTCGTCTAAAGGCTTTGTTTAACGATGCTCCCGTATTGGAGCATCCGGGCCCCTCTTTGTGGAGGTGGACGCGTCCGGGGCTGGTGTTGGAGCCATGCTATCACAGTGCTCGGGCACGCCCCTGAAATGTCGCCCCTGTGCTTCCTTTTTGAGGAAGCTCAGTCCGGCGGAGCGAAACTATGATGCTGGGGACCGGGAGTTGCTGGCTGTGGTAAAAGTTCTGAAGGTGTGGAGACATTGGCTTGAGTGGGCACAACACTCTTTTCTCATTTGGACTGACCACCGTAATTTGGAGTACATCCGGGCGGCGAGGAGACTGAATCCTCGTCAGGCAAGGTGGGCAATATTTAAACCAGATTTCGTTTCAGCATCTCATATAGACCAGGTTCACATAATGCTAAGGCTCACCGCACCTCGGGGGGGGGGGGGGGGGGGGGGGCTCGGCGGTCGTCGTTGCCGGTCTTCTAGCTGCGACCGATCCCTTTTCTTTTTCGTTTGGTTTTGTCTGTCTTGTGTTCACCTGTGTCTAGTTTAGGTTAATCAGTGGGGTATTTAATCTCGCCCTACCCGCTAGGTTTTGTGCGGGATTGTTTGGATCTGTTTGGTTTGGGCTGCGTTTTGTTTGTTCAGTCAAACAGTTGTTTTCACGGGACTGTTTTCCCGCACATTCTTTGAGTCAGAGGAGTGTTTTTCCTCCATGTTCGACTGGACTGCATTCATGGTTTTTAGTGGCTGCTGTTGTGGTCCTGTGCCTGTTTTGTTGATGGACTTGAATAAAACGCCCTACTTGCAACTCTTACTCCTGGCCATGACTCCACACCCACCGATCCTAGGGAGAATCTGACAACATAATCTATAATACATTGTATATATCTATAATACATTACATCATCTATAATACATTACATCATCTATAATACATTACATCATCTATAATACATTACATCATCTATACATTACATCATCTATAATACATTACATCATCTATAATACATTACATCATCTATAATACATTACATCATCTATAATACATTACATCATCTATACATTACATCATCTATAATACATTACATCATCTATAATACATTACATCATCTATAATACATTACATCATCTATAATACATTACATCATCTATAATACATTACATCATCTATAATACATTGTATATATCTATAATACATTACATCATCTATAATACATTACATCATCTATAATACATGACATCATCTATAATACATTGTATATATCTATAATACATTACATCATCTATAATACATTACATCATCTATAATACATTACATCATCTATAATACATTACATCATCTATAATACATTACATCATCTATAATACATTATCTAATCTATAACACATTACATTACATCATCTATAATACATTACATCATCTATAATACATTACATCATCTATAATACATTACATCATCTATAATACATTACATCATCTATAATACATTACATCATCTATACATTACATCATCTATACATTACATCATCTATAATACATTACATCATCTATAATACATTACATCATCTCTAATACATTACATCATCTATAATACATTACATCATCTATAATACGTTATCTAATCTATAATACATTACATCATCTATAATACATTACATCATCTATAATACATTATCTAATCTAAAATACATTACATCATCTATAATACATTACATCATCTATAATACATTACATCATCTATAATACATTACATCATCTATAATACATTATCTAATCTATAATACATTACATCATCTATAATACATTACATCATCTATAATACATTACATCATCTATAATACATTATCTAATCTATAATACATTACATCATCTATAATACATTACATAATCTATACATTATTGGTACATTACATCAGGTGTAATACATTATATAATCTATAATACATTACATCATCTATAATACATTACATAATCTATACATTATTGGTACATTACATCAGGTGTAATACATTATATAATCTATAATACATTACATCATCTATAATACATTACATCATCTATAATACATTACATCATCTATACATTACATCATCTATAATACATTACATCATCTGTAATACATTACATCAGGTGTAATACATGATCTAATCTATAATATATTACATCATCTATACATTATTGGTACATTACATCAGGTGTAATACATTATCTAATCTATAATACATTACATCAGGTGTAATACATTATATAATCTATAATACATTACATCAGGTGTAATACATTACATAATCTTAAAGACATTTCATAAATCGTGTAGTTTGGATACTGGATGCTGATTGGCTAAAACAACATTTAGATGTGTGTATGTGAGACTATGAGGTTTAGGCTTTTCACACTGATATCATTCCGCCTTTTCGCCTCGGTAAAATGGCTACGTCAACAGTAGTTGGACATGCCGAAGTAGAAAAGAAGAGTTCACATTAACCTGAGAGAATCCGAAACTAAAAGAACACTGTCAAACCAAACAAAGTGGGCCCTTACCCTTACCAGAACACTGTTGTCGTGTCTTGGGCTATGCCGGAATAAGTGATATGATATGACATGCTATTCTATAGAATCCTTTCTCCGTAATGAATATTACCTGATTGAGCTAATCATGTAAATGTAATTACCTAGAGAGTCGGGCACCACGGAAGAATATTTATAGAGCTGTTATCTTCCGAATAAACTCTTAGAGACCTAGTAGTATTTTACATCAAAAGCAGTCAATATTAATTGTCACCTTAATTCAGTCTCATCTGAAAGTTGAAAATTCTTGGTTATCTTCACAAACCCTGCCTAACAAGTTGAATCAGCAATACAAAATTGGGTTTCATTATGTATTTACTAAATACCTAACTAATCACATAGAATTACACATACACAGAATTAATCATGCCTTGATTACAAATGACGTCATAAAGGAAGACGTACCTAGCGGGCGGAACAGATATGACAGTTGGTTACACAAAAGAAAAGGGCTGGGTTTGAGTGAAAGAGCAGGAAGACTGAGGACCAAAGGAAGAAGCTGTGCTATCGTAAATTCAGTATTTTATGCATTCTAAATTACCGCCCATTTGGAAAAGGAAAATGCAATAAATATTTCCTCTGAGCTGCGCTTCGGTAGGTTGGTGGTAGATGGAAGGCCGTGTTGCCAAACCGAGTCCTTTGTCCTTTGAAGAATGTCACTAGTGGTCAATTGGATACATTGTAGTAACGTCGTTGTGTGATAGACAGGACACTCTGTCTGTTCCTTCCTAACCCTTGTTTGCAGCTGCTGTTCTTAACTCAACGGCAAGGAGGTATCACTTCTGTAGGGAATAAGAGTTAAAAGTTGGACATTCGCAACCAAAACTCACGCTGATGTTGGCTTCGTTCTGTAGTTATTATCTGAACCATTCTGACATTGGACCGTCGTCCTCACATCCTCGGAACAGGAGGTTATATTGTCGTCAAGGCTTTATATAGGAAGGGAGAGGTGGGCGTGTTTGAAAAGTTTTCTAACCCATGTCTCTTCACAGGGGCGGGCCACTGATTGAGCGGAGCCCTAATCTTATGAAAACACAAAGCTCACAATTGGAAGTTAAAATTACATTTAATCTTTTCACCAATAATTTTATATTCAAACATTTAAATTCAACAACAATTCCATGTGAATCCGATGACTCTGATGTGTAGACTTTCCACTGTTTATGTCTTCCTATCATTGAGGAGAATGTCTCAGATGACAACCGAACTGACATCATATTCATTAAGTAACACCGCATACGTTCAATTGGTCGGATTACCAGAATATAGTTAATTTCCCCCCACCTTCTGATGTTCCCAGAATCTCTATGTTAAACAAGAGGTTTTCAAATTTCACATCAGTAGGGTAGAGAGAGGAAAAAGGTGGGAAGAGGTATTTATGACTGTCATAAACCTACCCCCCAGGCCAACGTCATGACACTGTGAAACCAAACAAAGTGGGCCCTTACCAGAACACTGTGAAACCAAACAAAGTGGGCCCTTACCAGAACACTGTGAAACCAAACAAAGTGGGCCATTACAAGAACACTGTGAAACCAAACAATGTGGGCCCTTAACCTTACCAGAACACTGTAAAACAAACAAAGTGGGCCCTTACCCTTACCAGAACACTGTGAAACCAATAAAGTAGGCCCTTACCTGAACGCTGTGAAGCCAACAAAGTGGACCCTTACCTGAGCACTGTGAAACCAACAAAATGGGCCCTTATCAGAACGCTGTGAAACCAACAATGTGGGCCCTTACCCTTACAAGAACACTGTGAAACCAACAAAGTGGGCCCTTACCCTTACCAGAACACTGTGAAACCAACAAAATGGGCCCTTAGCAGAACACTGTGAAACCAACAAAATGGGCCCTAACCTGAACACTATGAAACCAATAAAGTGGGCCCTTACCAGAACACTGTGAAACCAAACGAAGTGGGCCCTTAGCCTTACCTGAACACTGTGAAACCAACCAAGTGGGCCCTTAGCCTTACCAGAACACTGTGAAACCACCCAAGTGGGCCCTTACCCTTACCTGAACACTGTGAACCAACCAAGTGGGCCCTTACCCTTACCAGAACACTGTGAAACCAAACGAAGTGGGCCCTTACGAGAACACTGTGAAACCAACAAAAACGGCCCTTACCTGAACACTGTGAAACCAAACAAAGTGGGCCCTTACCAGAACACTGTGAAACAAACAAAGTGGGCCCTTACCAGAACACTGTGAAACAAACAAAGTGGGCTCTTAAGTTATCAGAACACTATGAAACCAACGAAGTGGGCTCTTACCCTTACCTGAACACTGTGAAACCAACCAAGTGGGCCCTTACCCTTACCAGAACACTGTGAAACCAACCAAGTGGGCCCTTACCCTTACCTGAACACTGTGAATCAACCAAGTGGGCCTTTACCCTTACCTGGACACTGTGAAACCAACAAAGTGGACTCTCACCCTTGCAAGAACACTGTGAAACCAACCAAGTGAGCCCTTACCCTTTCCAGAACACTCTGAAACCAACGAAGTGGGCTCTTACCCTTACCAGAACACTATGAAACCAAACAAGTGGGCCCTTACCCTTACCAGAACACTGTGAAACCAAACAAAGTGGGCCCTTACCAGAACACTGTGAAACCAACAAAGTGGACTCTTACACTTGCCAGAACACTGTGAAACCAACCAAGTGGGCCCTTACCCTTACCAGAACACTGTGAAACCAACCAAGTGGGCGCTTACCCTTACCAGAACACTGTGAAACCAACCAAGTGGGCCCTTACCCTTACCTGAACACTGTGAAACCAACCAAGTGGGCCCTTACCCTTACCTGAACACTGTGAAACCAACCAAGTGGGCCCTTACCCTTACCAGAACACTGTGAAACCAACCAAGTGGGCCCTTACCCTTACCAGAACACTGTGAAACCAACCAAGTGGGCCCTTACCCTTACCAGAACACTGTGAAACCAACCAAGTGGGCCCTTACCCTTACCAGAACACTGTGAACCAACCAAGTGGGCCCTTACCCTTACCAGAACACTGTGAAACCAACCAAGTGGGCCCTTACCCTTACCAGAACACTGTGAAACCAACCAAGTGGGCCCTTACCCTTACCAGAACACTGTGAAACCAACCAAGTGGGCCCTTACCCTTACCAGAACACTGTGAACCAACCAAGTGGGCCCTTACCCTTACCAGAACACTGTGAAACCAACCAAGTGGGCCCTTACCGTTACCTGAACAATGTGAACCAACCAAGTGGGCCCTTACCCTTACCAGAACACTGTGAAACCAAACAAAGTGGGCCCTTACCTGAACACTGTGAAACCAAACAAAGTGGGCCCTTACCAGAACACTGTGAAACAAACAAAGTGGGCCCTTAACACTGTGAAACAAACAAAGTGGGCTCCAGAACACTATGAAACCAACGAAGTGGGCTCTTACCCTTACCTGAACACTGTGAAACCAACCAAGTGGGCCCTTACCCTTACCAGAACACTGTGAAACCAACCAAGTGGGCCCTTACCCTTACCTGAACACTGTGAATCAACCAAGTGGGCCTTTACCCTTACCTGGACACTGTGAAACCAACAAAGTGGACTCTCACCCTTGCAAGAACACTGTGAAACCAACCAAGTGAGCCCTTACCCTTTCCAGAACACTCTGAAACCAACAAAGTGGGCTCTTACCCTTACCAGAACACTATGAAACCAACCAAGTGGGCCCTTACCCTTAGAACACTGTGAAACCAAACAAAGTGGGCCCTTACCAGAACACTGTGAAACCAAACAAAGTGGACTCTTACACTTGCCAGAACACTGTGAAACCAACCAAGTGGGCCCTTACCCTTACCAGAACACTGTGAAACCAACCAAGTGGGCCCTTACCCTTACCAGAACACTGTGAAACCAACCAAGTGGGCCCTTACCCTTACCTGAACACTGTGAAACCAACCAAGTGGGCCCTTACCCTTACCTGAACACTGTGAAACCAACCAAGTGGGCCCTTACCCTTACAGAACACTGTGAAACCAACCAAGTGGGCCCTTACCCTTACAAGAACACTGTGAAACCAACCAAGTGGGCCCTTACCCTTACCAGAACACTGTGAAACCAACCAAGTGGGCCCTTACCCTTATGTGAACCAACCAAGTGGGCCCTTACCCTTACCAGAACACTGTGAAACCAACCAAGTGGGCCCTTACCCTTAAGAACACTGTGAAACCAACCAAGTGGGCCCTTACCCTTACCAGAACACTGTGAAACCAACCAAGTGGGCCCTTACCCTTACCAGAACACTGTGAACCAACCAAGTGGGCCCTTACCCTTACCAGAACACTGTGGTGGGCCCTTACCGTTACCTGAACAATGTGAACCAACCAAGTGGGCCCTTAACAGAACACTGTGAAACCAACCAAGTGGGCCCTTACCAGAACACTGTGAAACCAACAAAATGGGCCCTTACCTGAACACTGTGAAACCAACCAAGTGGGCCCTTACCCTTACCTGAACACTGTGAACCAACCAAGTGGGCCCTTACCCTTACCAGAACACTGTGAAACCAAATGAAGTGGGCCCTTACCAGAACACTGTGAAACCAACAAAATGGGCCCTTACCAGAACACTGTGAAACCAAACAAAGTGGGCCCTTGCCAGAACACTGTGAAACCAAACAAAGTGGGCCCTTACCAGAACACTGTGAAACAAACAAAGTGGGCCCTTACCAGAACACTGTGAAACCAAACAAAGTGGGCCATTACAAGAACACTGCGAAACCAAACAATGTGGGCCCTTAACCTTACCAGAACACTGTAAAACAAACAAAGTGGGCCCTTACCCTTACCAGAACACTGTGAAACCAATAAAGTAGGCCCTTACCTGAACGCTGTGAAGCCAACAAAGTGGACCCTTACCTGAGCACTGTGAAACCAACAAAATGGGCCCTTATCAGAACGCTGTGAAACCAACAATGTGGGCCCTTACCCTTACAAGAACACTGTGAAACCGACAAAGTGGGCCCTTACCCTTACCAGAACACTGTGAAACCAACAAAATGGGCCCTTAGCAGAACACTGTGAAACCAACAAAATGGGCCCTAACCTGAACACTATGAAACCAATAAAGTGGGCCCTTACCAGAACACTGTGAAACCAAACGAAGTGGGCCCTTAGCCTTACCTGAACACTGTGAAACCAACCAAGTGGGCCCTTAGCCTTACCAGAACACTGTGAAACCACCCAAGTGGGCCCTTACCCTTACCTGAACACTGTGAACCAACCAAGTGGGCCCTTACCCTTACCAGAACACTGTGAAACCAAACGAAGTGGGCCCTTACGAGAACACTGTGAAACCAACAAAAACGGCACTTACCTGAACACTGTGAAACCAAACAAAGTGGGCCCTTACCAGAACACTGTGAAACAAACAAAGTGGGCCCTTACCAGAACACTGTGAAACAAACAAAGTGGGCTCTTAAGTTATCAGAACACTATGAAACCAACGAAGTGGGCTCTTACCCTTACCTGAACACTGTGAAACCAACCAAGTGGGCCCTTACCCTTACCAGAACACTGTGAAACCAACCAAGTGGGCCCTTACCCTTACCTGAACACTGTGAATCAACCAAGTGGGCCTTTACCCTTACCTGGACACTGTGAAACCAACAAAGTGGACTCTCACCCTTGCAAGAACACTGTGAAACCAACCAAGTGAGCCCTTACCCTTTCCAGAACACTCTGAAACCAACGAAGTGGGCTCTTACCCTTACCAGAACACTATGAAACCAACCAAGTGGGCCCTTACCCTTACCAGAACACTGTGAAACCAAACAAAGTGGGCCCTTACCAGAACACTGTGAAACAAACAAAGTGGGCCCTTACCAGAACACTGTGAAACCAACAAAGTGGTCTCTTACCCTTACCAGAACACTGTGAAACCAACAAAGTGGACTCTTACCCTTGCCAGAACACTGAAACCAACCAAGTGGGCCCTTACCCTTACCAGAACACTGTGAAACCAACAAAGTGGACTCTTACACTTGCCAGAACACTGTGAAACCAACCAAGTGGGCCCTTACCCTTACCAGAACACTGTGAAACCAACCAAGTGGGCGCTTACCCTTACCAGAACACTGTGAAACCAACCAAGTGGGCCCTTACCCTTACCAAAACACTGTGAAACCAACCAAGTGGGCCCTTACCCTTACCAGAACACTGTGAAACCAACCAAGTGGGCCCTTACCCTTACCTGAACACTGTGAAACCAACCAAGTGGGCCCTTACCCTTACCTGAACACTGTGAAACCAACCAAGTGGGCCCTTACCCTTACCAGAACACTGTGAAACCAACCAAGTGGGCCCTTACCCTTACCAGAACACTGTGAAACCAACCAAGTGGGCCCTTACCCTTACCAGAACACTGTGAAACCAACCAAGTGGGCCCTTACCCTTACCAGAACACTGTGAACCAACCAAGTGGGCCCTTACCCTTACCAGAACACTGTGAAACCAACCAAGTGGGCCCTTACCCTTACCAGAACACTGTGAAACCAACCAAGTGGGCCCTTACCCTTACCAGAACACTGTGAAACCAACCAAGTGGGCCCTTACCCTTACCAGAACACTGTGAACCAACCAAGTGGGCCCTTACCCTTACCAGAACACTGTGAAACCAACCAAGTGGGCCCTTACCGTTACCTGAACAATGTGAACCAACCAAGTGGGCCCTTACCCTTACCAGAACACTGTGAAACCAACCAAGTGGGCCCTTACCAGAACACTGTGAAACCAACAAAATGGGCCCTTACCTGAACACTGTGAAACCAACCAAGTGGGCCCTTACCCTTACCTGAACACTGTGAACCAACCAAGTGGGCCATTACCCTTACCAGAACACTGTGAAACCAAATGAAGTGGGCCCTTACCAGAACACTGTGAAACCAACAAAATGGGCCCTTACCTGAACACTGTGAAACCAAACAAAGTGGGCCCTTGCCAGAACACTGTGAAACCAAACAAAGTGGGCCCTTACCAGAACACTGTGAAACAAACAAAGTGGGCCCTTACCAGAACACTGTGAAACCAACAAAGTGGGCTCTTACCCTTATCAGAACACTATGAAACCAACAAAGTGGGCTCTTACCCTTACCAGAACACTGTGAAACCAACAAAGTGGGCTCTTACCCTTACCAGAACACTGTGAAACCAACAAAGTGGGCCCTTACCCTTACCAGAACACTGTGAAACCAACAAAGTGGACTCTTACCCTTGCCAGAACACTGTGAAACCAACCAAGTGGGCCCTTACCCTTACCTGAACACTGTGAAACCAACCAAGTGGGCTCTTACCCTTACCTGAACACTGTGAAACCAACCAAGTGGGCTCTTACCCTTACCAGAACACTGTGAAACCAACAAAGTGGGCTCCTTACCAGAACACTGTGAAACCAACTAAGTGGGCCCTTACCCTTACCAGAACACTGTGAAACCAACCAAGTGGGCCCTTACCCTTAGAACACTGTGAACCAACCAAGTGGGCCCTTACCCTTACCAGAACACTGTGAAACCAACCAAGTGGGCCCTTACCCTTACCTGAACACTGTGAAACCAAACAAGTGGGCCCTTACCCTTTCCAGAACACTGTGAAACCAACCAAGTGGGCTCTTACCCTTACCAGAACACTGTGAAACCAACCAAGTGGGCCCTTAACAGAACACTTTAAACCAACCAAGTGGGCCCTTACCCTTACAAGAACAATGTGAACCAACCAAGTGGGCCCTTACCCTTACCAGAACACTGTGAAACCAACCAAGTGGGCCCTTACCCTTACCTGAACACTGTGAAACCAACCAAGTGGGCCCTTACCCTTACCAGAACACTGTGAAACCAACCAAGTGGGCCCTTACCCTTACCAGAACACTGTGAAACCAACCAAGTGGGCCCTTACCCTTACCAGAACACTGTGAAACCAACCAAGTGGGCCCTTACCCTTACCAGAACACTGTGAACCAACCAAGTGGGCCCTTACCCTTACCAGAACACTGTGAAACCAACCAAGTGGGCCCTTACCCTTACCAGAACACTGTGAAACCAACCAAGTGGGCCCTTACCCTTACCAGAACACTGTGAAACCAACCAAGTGGGCCCTTACCCTTACCAGAACACTGTGAACCAACCAAGTGGGCCCTTACCCTTACCAGAACACTGTGAAACCAACCAAGTGGGCCCTTACCGTTACCTGAACAATGTGAACCAACCAAGTGGGCCCTTACCCTTACCAGAACACTGTGAAACCAACCAAGTGGGCCCTTACCAGAACACTGTGAAACCAACAAAATGGGCCCTTACCTGAACACTGTGAAACCAACCAAGTGGGCCCTTACCCTTACCTGAACACTGTGAACCAACCAAGTGGGCCATTACCCTTACCAGAACACTGTGAAACCAAATGAAGTGGGCCCTTACCAGAACACTGTGAAACCAACAAAATGGGCCCTTACCTGAACACTGTGAAACCAAACAAAGTGGGCCCTTGCCAGAACACTGTGAAACCAAACAAAGTGGGCCCTTACCAGAACACTGTGAAACAAACAAAGTGGGCCCTTACCAGAACACTGTGAAACCAACAAAGTGGGCTCTTACCCTTATCAGAACACTATGAAACCAACAAAGTGGGCTCTTACCCTTACCAGAACACTGTGAAACCAACAAAGTGGGCTCTTACCCTTACCAGAACACTGTGAAA
Organism: Oncorhynchus clarkii lewisi; assembly: GCF_045791955.1. Classification (NCBI taxonomy): domain Eukaryota; kingdom Metazoa; phylum Chordata; class Actinopteri; order Salmoniformes; family Salmonidae; genus Oncorhynchus; species Oncorhynchus clarkii. The sequence goes on along the minus strand of NC_092154.1, from coordinate 3,047,727 downwards.
CCAACAAAGTGGGCCCTTACCCTTACCAGAACACTGTGAAACCAACAAAGTGGACTCTTACCCTTGCCAGAACACTGTGAAACCAACCAAGTGGGCCCTTACCCTTACCTGAACACTGTGAAACCAACCAAGTGGGCTCTTACCCTTACCTGAACACTGTGAAACCAACCAAGTGGGCTCTTACCCTTACCAGAACACTATGAAACCAACCAAGTGGGCCCTTACCAGAACACTGTGAAACCAACTAAGTGGGCCCTTACCCTTACCAGAACACTGTGAAACCAACCAAGTGGGCCCTTACCAGAACACTGTGAACCAACCAAGTGGGCCCTTACCCTTACCAGAACACTGTGAAACCAACCAAGTGGGCCCTTACCAGAACACTGTGAAACCAACAAAATGGGCCCTTACCTGAACACTGTGAAACCAACCAAGTGGGCCCTTACCCTTACCTGAACACTGTGAACCAACCAAGTGGGCCATTACCCTTACCAGAACACTGTGAAACCAAATGAAGTGGGCCCTTACCAGAACACTGTGAAACCAACAAAATGGGCCCTTACCTGAACACTGTGAAACCAAACAAAGTGGGCCCTTGCCAGAACACTGTGAAACCAAACAAAGTGGGCCCTTACCAGAACACTGTGAAACAAACAAAGTGGGCCCTTACCAGAACACTGTGAAACCAACAAAGTGGGCTCTTACCCTTATCAGAACACTATGAAACCAACAAAGTGGGCTCTTACCCTTACCAGAACACTGTGAAACCAACAAAGTGGGCTCTTACCCTTACCAGAACACTGTGAAACCAACAAAGTGGGCCCTTACCCTTACCAGAACACTGTGAAACCAACAAAGTGGACTCTTACCCTTGCCAGAACACTGTGAAACCAACCACGTGGGCCCTTACCCTTACCTGAACACTGTGAAACCAACCAAGTGGGCTCTTACCCTTACCTGAACACTGTGAAACCAACCAAGTGGGCTCTTACCCTTACCAGAACACTATGAAACCAACCAAGTGGGCCCTTACCAGAACACTGTGAAACCAACTAAGTGGGCCCTTACCCTTACCAGAACACTGTGAAACCAACCAAGTGGGCCCTTACCAGAACACTGTGAACCAACCAAGTGGGCCCTTACCCTTACCAGAACACTGTGAAACCAACCAAGTGGGCCCTTACCCTTACCTGAACACTGTGAAACCAAACAAGTGGGCCCTTACCCTTTCCAGAACACTGTGAAACCAACCAAGTGGGCTCTTGCCCTTACCAGAACACTGTGAAACCAACCAAGTGGGCCCTTAACAGAACACTTTAAACCAACCAAGTGGGCCCTTACCCTTACAAGAACAATGTGAACCAACCAAGTGGGCCCTTATCCTTACCAGAACACTGTGAAACCAACCAAGTGGGCCCTTACCCTTACCTGAACACTGTGAAACCAACCAAGTGGGCCCTTACCCTTACCAAAACACTGTGAAACCAACCAAGTGGGCCCTTACCCTTACCTGAACACTGTGAAACCAACCAAGTGGGCCCTTACCCTTACCTGAACACTGTGAAACCAACCAAGTGGGCCCTTACCCTTACCAGAACACTGTGAAACCAACCAAGTGGGCCCTTACCCTTACCAGAACACTGTGAAACCAACCAAGTGGGCCCTTAACAGAACACTGTGAACCAACCAAGTGGGCCCTTACCTGCTTCAATGACTGGTGGGCAGAAAAAGGGATACTGTGTGAGTTTGGGAATTCAACAAAAATGGAGCCGATCGTCAGATCTATGGGACTTTTATGGTTCAGTGAAAAACATGAATGGCTAAGAATATTGGATTAATGTTAGCAGCTACGCTTGACTCAGAACTGTTTTAAACCGACATATCCCCCCCTCTCATTCTGGCATGGAGTATACAGAAGAACACTGAATTCACAACTTGCAACGATGTGTTTGTCGGCGTAATTAAAAAGTTGAGGGAAGAGGGGCGTGACAAAACTGGCCAACAATGAACATATAGCATGTAACTGTTGGCTAGCTAGTTAACCCTTGTGTGGTGTTCTGGTCTGTTGGACCCATTTTCAATGTTTAATTAAAGTAAAAGTATACAATTAATGATCTTTTCAACCTGAGACTCATTGGCCTTGGCTCATTTTCTGTGAAGAACATTTAAAATAACACATTTTCATTGAGTGCACACTGTGCACCCGCCTACACATTTATACTACATATGTGGTTACCAGAGTAATACAAGTGTGGAAAAGTGTGTGTGTTGGTGAAAATAAGTAAAGATGAAACAAAAATGTTTGCTGTGGGCCTTCACTCTGTCTTCCTCCTCACTGGGCCTGCTGTTTCAACACAGCACCAAGAACCTGTCTGTCTCTCTGCCTGTCTGCCTGTCTGTCTCCCTGTCTTCCTCCTCCCTGGGCCTGCTGTTTCAACACAGCACCAAGAACCTGTCTGTCTCTCTGTTTTCCTCCTCCCTGAGCCTGCTGTTTCAACACAGCACCAAGAACCTGTCTGTCTCTCTGTTTTCCTCCTCCCTGGGCCTGCTGTTTCAACACAGCACCAAGAACCTGTCTGTCTGTCTGTCTTCCTCCTCCCTGGGCCTGCTGTTTCAACATAGCACCAACAACCTGTCTGTCTCCCTGGGCCTGCTGTTTCAACATAGCACCAACAACCTGTCTGTCTCCCTGGGCCTGCTGTTTCAACATAGCACCAACAACCTGTCTGTCTCCCTGGGCCTGCTGTTTCAACATAGCACCAATAACCTGTCTGTCTCCCTGGGCCTGCTGTTTCAACATAGCACCAATAACCTGTCTGTCTCCCTGGGCCTGCTGTTTACACATAGCACCAACAACCTGTCTGTCTCCCTGGGCCTGCTGTTTACACATAGCACCAACAACCTGTCTGTCTCCCTGTCTTCCTCCTCCCTGGGCCTGCTGTTTCAACATAGCACCAAGAACCTGTCTGTCTGTCTGTCTTCCTCCTCCCTGGGCCTGCTGTTTCAACATAGCACCAACAACCTGTCTGTCTCCCTGCCTGCCTGTCTGCCTGTCTCCTGTCTCCCTGCCTGTCTGTCTGGCTGTCTGCCTGTCTCCCTGCCTGTCTGCCTGTCTGTCTCCCTGTTTTCCTCCTCCCTGGGCCTGCTGTTTCAACATAGCACCAAGAACCTGTCTGTCTCCCTGCCTGTCTGTCTGCCTGTCTGCCTGTCTGTCTGTCTGCCTGTCTGTCTGTCTGTCTGTCTGTCTCCCTGCCTGTCTGTCTGCCTGTCTGCCTGTCTGTCTGTCTGCCTGTCTCCCTGCCTGTCTCCCTGCCTGTCTGCCTGTCTCCCTGCCTGCCTGTCTGTCTCCCTTCCTGTCTGCCTGTCTGTCTGTCTGTCTCCCTGACTGTCTGACTGACTCCCTGCCTGCCTGTCTGTCTGTCTCCCGGCCTGTCTGTCTGTCTGTCTGTCTGTCTCCCTGCCTATATGCCTGTCTCCCTGCCTGTCTTTCTGTCTCCCTGCCTGTCTCCCTGCCTGGCTGCCTGTCTCCCTGCCTGTCTGCCTGTCTCCCACTTTTCTCCCACTCTTTAGCCTTTGTAGTGTGTGAAACTACACAATGTCTTGCAGGAACCTGCACAATGTTAAAACAATACATTATTTCAATAAATTATTTCGATACATTGTAAAAAATAAAAAAAAATCTGTATTTTACCACAATCTACCCCAGCCAGGTGCATGTGCATCCTTACCACAATCTACCCCAGCAGGTGCATGTGCATCCTTACCACAATCTACCCCAGCCAGGTGCATGTGCATCCTTACCACAATCTACCCCAGCAGGTGCATGTGCATCCTTACCACAATCTACCCCAGCAGGTGCATGTGCATCCTTACCACAATCTACCCCAGCAGGTGCATGTGCATGCAGGTGCATGTGCATCCTTACCACAAACCCCAGCCAGGTGCATGTGCATCCTTACCACAATCTACCCCAGCCAGGTGCATGTGCATCCTTACCACAATCTACCCCAGCCAGGTGCATGTGCATCCTTACCACAATCTACCCCAGCCAGGTGCATGTGCATCCTTACCACAATCTACCCCAGCAGGTGCATGTGCATCCTTACCACAATCTACCCCAGCAGGTGCATGTGCATCCTTACCACAATCTACCCCAGCAGGTGCATGTGCATCCTTACCACAATCTACCCCAGCCAGGTGCATGTGCATCCTTACCACAATCTACCCCAGCAGGTGCATGTGCATCCTTACCACAATCTACCCCAGCAGGTGCATGTGCATCCTTACCACAATCTACCACAGCAGGTGCATGTGCATCCTTACCACAATCTACCCCAGCCAGGTGCATGTGCATCCTTACCACAATCTACCCCAGCAGGTGCATGTGCATCCTTACCACAATCAATCAGTATGGCAAAAAATAATCTCTGCTCAGAGGGCCTTAGAAATATTCTTTCTTCAGAGAGAGAAGCTAGTTTGGAAGGTGCACTTTCCACTTTGGAAGATGAAGAACTTTCTGAATATGAGGATCATGTCCCTGTCAATTAGGAGTCTGACAGTGAGTATAGAGGTACTGCATTACAGGAAGCTTGGTCCCAGAGATGTACTGGGCCGTATTTAGGTTAGCACTCATTTTTTAAATTGTTGCATTGAACAGAGAACAATATAATAAAAACAAGCTTGCATGAGCATCAGTTGTTTGCCTACAAAGGAGATGATCATGGACTTCAGGAAACAGCAGAAGGAGCACCCTCCCACCCACATCGACGGGACGGTAGTGGAGAAGGTGGTAAGGTTTAAGTTCCTCGGCGTACACATCAACGACAAACTGAAATGGTCCACCCACACAGACAGCATGGTGAAGAAGGCTGAAGAAGGCTGAAGAAATTAGAATTGTCACCTAAAACAGTCACAAACTTTTACAGTTGCACAATCGAGAGCATCCTGTCGGGCTGTATCACCGCCTGGTACGGAAACTGCACCGCCCACAACCGTAAGGCTCTCCAGAGGGTAGTGAGGTCTGTACAACGCATCACCGGGGCAAACTACCTGCCCTCCTGGACACCTACACCACCCGAAGTATCAGGAAGGCCAAAAAGATCATCAAGGACAACAACCACCCGAGCCACTGCCTGTTCACCCTGCTACCATCCAGAAGGCGAGGTCAGTACAGGTGCATCAAAGCAGGGAACGAGAGACTGAAAAACAGCTTCTATCTCAAGGCCATCAGACTGTTAAACAGCCATCACTAACATAGAGAGGCTGCTGCCAACATACTGACTCAAATCACTGGCCACTTTAATAAATTGATTTAATAAAAGGTATCACTAGTCACTTTAAATAATGCCTCTTTAATAATGTTTACATATCCTACATTACTCATCTCATATATATATACTATACTCAAAAACATCTACTGCATCTTGATTATGCCGCATCGCTCATCCACATATATGTATGTACTGCTAACCATGTGTATCTGACAAGACAATTTGATTTGATACACTGTGAGCATGAAGAAAATATTCTCTCTGGTAGCTAGGATGAATGATCCTCTCTCTGGTAGCTAGGATGAATGATCCTCTCTCTGGTAGCTAGGATGAATGATCCTCTCTCTGGTAGCTAGGATGAATGATCCTCTCTCTGGTAGCTAGGATGAATGATCCTCTCTCCGGTAGCTAGGATGAATGATCCTCTCTCTGGTAGCTAGGATGAATGATCCTCTCTCTGGTAGCTAGGATGAATGATCCTCTCTCTGGTAGCTAGGATGAATGATCCTCTCTCTGGTAGCTAGGATGAATGATCCTCTCTCTGGTAGCTAGGATGAATGATCCTCTCTCTGGTAGCTAGGATGAATGATCCTCTCTCCGGTAGCTAGGATGAATGATCCTCTCTCTGGTAGCTAGGATGAATGATCCTCTCTCTGGTAGCTAGGATGAATGATCCTCTCTCTGGTAGCTAGGATGAATGATCCTCTCTCTGGTAGCTAGGATGAATGATCCTCTCTCTGGTAGCTAGGATGAATGATCCTCTCTCTGGTAGCTAGGATGAATGATCCTCTCTCTGGTAGCTAGGATGAATGATCCTCTCTCCGGTAGCTAGGATGAATGATCCTCTCTCTGGTAGCTAGGATGAATGATCCTCTCTCCGGTAGCTAGGATGAATGATCCTCTCTCTGGTAGCTAGGATGAATGATCCTCTCTCCGGTAGCTAGGATGAATGATCCTCTCTCCGGTAGCTAGGATGAATGATCCTCTCTCCGGTAGCTAGGATGAATGATCCTCTCTCTGGTAGCTAGGATGAATGATCCTCTCTCCGGTAGCTAGGATGAATGATCCTCTCTCCGGTAGCTAGGATGAATGATCCTCTCTCTGGTAGCTAGGATGAATGATCCTCTCTCTGGTAGCTAGGATGAATGATCCTCTCTCCGGTAGCTAGGATGAATGATCCTCTCTCTGGTAGCTAGGATGAATGATCCTCTCTCTGGTAGCTAGGATTAATGATCCTCTCTCCGGTAGCTAGGATGAATGATCCTCTCTCTGGTAACAAGTGACCACTTAGATGTGGTAATTTTCACTTTTTCGTACATTTTTTGAATGTTTTGGAATTACGTATACTAAGGCATTTGTGAAAATTCTATAGCAATAAATTGTGGGAAAGCGGCCGTGTGATTGGAAAATGAATAGGCACTGCAATAAATACAACTGAATAAAACCATCTGTCTTATCCAGGACCGAGTCTATACAGACCGGTGCTCTATATACAATCAGAGATACAGTAGGCCTTTATACAAACAAGCCATTTGCCACACGGCCCTGCCATCATTCACTTTGAACTGGACTGTGTGTTTACAGGCAGTAGGGCCTGCCATCATTCACTTTGAACTGGACTGTGCGTTTACAGGCAATAGGGACTGCCATCATTCAATTTGAACTGGACTGTGTGTTTACAGGCAGTAGGGCCTGCCATCATTCACTTTGAACTGGACTGTGTGTTTAGAGGCAGTAGGGACTGTCATCATTCACTTTTAACTGGACTGTGTGTTTACAGGCACTTTGAACTGGACTGTGTGTTTACAGGCACTTTGACCTAGACTCTGTGTTTACAGGCAGTAGGGACTGTCATCATTCACTTTGAACTGGACTGTGTGTTTACAGGCAGTAGGGACTGTCATCATTCACTTTGAACTGGACTGTGTGTTTACAGGCAATAGGGCCTGTCATCATTCACTATGAACTGGACTGTGTGTTTACAGGCAGTAGGGCCTGCCATCATTCACTTTGAACTGGACTCTGTGTTTACAGGCAGTAGGGCCTGTTATCATTCACTTTGAACTGGACTGTGCGTTTACAGGCAGTAGGGCCTGTTATCATTCACTATGAACTGGACTGTGTGTTTACAGGCAATAGGGACTGTCATCAGTAGCAACAGCGTGACTTTAGATCATTAGAACACATTCACCAAAAGCCACAAATACATTTCAATTGATTTCTGCAAATATGTAAACACCACAGGAGTCATGTTACATTAGGGAACTTTGCAGTCCCATTGATCAAACAACCAGGATAATGTAGGCTCTCTCTCCCTCAGCTATGCACGTCAACAACAACAAGATCAACAACTAATGCTAGCCAGAGCAATAGGAGCTAAAATCTAACAAAGAAACATTTAGATAAACCCTGTCAAACAGTTTCAGCTAGTTGGCCGTCAAAAATTGCACTGATAAACGAAGCGGAATTGTAGCCTCCTCGTCCTTCTGCAGCTTGTCCCAAAAAAACTTTCCAAGATAACTGGCTAAAGTTGGCTAGCTAGCCAACTACTTCCAGACACAAATGAGAGAGCACCTCACTCTGACCCTTTTATTTGCCGTAACAGAGCTGATTTGTCTGTTTACATGTTATCTAGATTGTTCTTGACTAAAGATTACTTTGTCAATGTCTTTAACATTCAGCACGTGTTGCACGTTCGTAAATTCATCAGCTGTTCTGCCCTCTGGAACACTTTAGATGAGAGTGCGCTGAAATCAGAGTAGATAGCGAGAGTGGATTTGCAAACGCAAGAGATATGCTAACTGAATAACAGTCGTTCAAGTTCTTGCTAGCTAACCAAATGACACCTGCTCCTCTAGCTGTGTGTAGCCTCTGAAAAACGATACGAGGGCAAACAGTCAGTCACTCATCCACTCTTTAAAATGGCATGACATCCTCCCAGCAGCTAGCTAGTTAGGCTCCGTGTTTTCATCTTGCTACATAGAGACCTACATAAATATATATGCTAGCCTATTAGCCATGCTATGACTGACTTGTGACCATTGCTAGGTTGATTGTATTGACATTCCCAGTCTTAGTTACAGTCGTCCGTTTCTGTCCAGAATATTGAGTCGTTGAAAACGAAACAGTGGATCCTGAATGGATGCAGCAAACAAGGTACCAGGCCAGCTGTGATTTACAACCTGATATTTTAGACTACCAAGAAATGTATTGGTGTATTATATGAATCATGTATTGAACTGCATCCATCTATTCTGCCAACATCTTACTGTACGTCATGGAACGTTGAAGCAAATAGCACCTATTTGTTTAAACTTCTCATAAATTTGGTTTTGTAGCATAAAACTGGGAAATGTAATATTTTTTTACTGATATTTATAATTCTGTTTGTTTCATATCTGCAAAGTAGTTAATACGCTGTTAGTTCAACTTTAAACGTAAACAGCACATCACAAATAGCCTACTAACCAACACTTCGGACAATACTTTTTCAATACCTGGGTTGCATACTCATGGTTGTCTCAGTTAACATTTACTGGTACATAAGTTGAAACATCTTTACCGGCTACCGATGTCGTTCTTCTGTTAGCTGCTCGGTGACAGAACCAGCTGAAAGCGGCCCACTCGGGCTGCATGCACATGTAATTCCGCTGAAACTAGGCTGTGTGAATATATTTCAGGTGCTTTGTAATTGTGTAGGCTACTTTTTGCATTTCTCTATTGTGCTGCATTGTTAAGACCTATAGCTCCCCTACACTGTTTTGATATGCAACAGTAGGGATTAAGAAGTGAGTATAAGAAATGACACAAAAAAAGGTGGGTACAGGGTTTATACCTGCATTTACCCTCCACTACACTACTGGCCCTTTGTGTTTACCCTCCACTACACTACTGGCCCTTAGTGTTTACCCTCCACTACACTACTGGCCCTTAGTGTTTACCCTCCACTACACTACTGGCCCTTAGTGTTTACCCTCCACTACACTACTGGCCCTTAGTGTTTACCCTCCACTACACTACTGGCCCTTAGTGTTTACCCTCCACTACACTACTGGCCCTTAGTGTTTATCCTCCACTACACTACTGGCCCTTAGTGTTTACCCTCCACTACACTACTGGCCCTTAGTGTTTACCCTCCACTACACTACTGGCCCTTAGTGTTTTCCCTCCACTACACTACTGGCCCTTTGTGTTTACCCTCCACTACACTACTGGCCCTTAGTGTTTACCCTCCACTACACTACTGGCCCTTAGTGTTTACCCTCCACTACACTACTGGCCCTTAGTGTTTACCCTCCACTACACTACTGGCCCTTTGTGTTTACCCTCCACTACACTACTGGCCCTTAGTGTTTACCCTCCACTACACTACTGGCCCTTAGTGTTTACCCTCCACTACACTACTGGCCCTTAGTGTTTACCCTCCACTACACTACTGGCCCTTAGTGTTTACCCTCCACTACACTACTGGCCCTTAGTGTTTATCCTCCACTACACTACTGGCCCTTAGTGTTTACCCTCCACTACACTACTGGCCCCTAGTGTTTATCCTCCACTACACTACTGGCCCTTAGTGTTTTCCCTCCACTACACTACTGGCCCTTTGTGTTTACCCTCCACTACACTACTGGCCCTTAGTGTTTACCCTCCACTACACTACTGGCCCTTAGTGTTTACCCTCCACTACACTACTGGCCCTTAGTGTTTACCCTCCACTACACTACTGGCCCTTTGTGTTTACCCTCCACTACACTACTGGCCCTTAGTGTTTACCCTCCACTACACTACTGGCCCTTAGTGTTTACCCTCCACTACACTACTGGCCCTTAGTGTTTACCCTCCACTACACTACTGGCCCTTAGTGTTTACCCTCTACTACACTACTGGCCCTTAGTGTTTACCCTCCACTACACTACTGGCCCTTAGTGTTTACCCTCCACTACACTACTGGCCCTTAGTGTTTACCCTCCACTACACTACTGGCCCTTAGTGTTTACCCTCCACTACACTACTGGCCCTTAGTGTTTACCCTCACTACACTACTGGCCCTTAGTGTTTACCCTCCACTACACTACTGGCCCTTAGTGTTTACCCTCCACTACACTACTGGCCCTTAGTGTTTACCCTCCACTACACTACTGGCCCTTAGTGTTTACCCTCCACTACACTACTGGCCCTTAGTGTTTACCCTCAACTACACTACTGGCCCTTAGTGTTTACCCTCAACTACACTACTGGCCCTTAGTGTTTACCCTCCACTACTTGCCCTTACCCTCCACTACACTACTGGCCCTTAGTGTTTACCCTCCACTACACTACTGGCCCTTAGTGTTTACCCTCAACTACACTACTGGCCCTTAGTGTTTACCCTCAACTACACTACTGGCCCTTAGTGTTTACCCTCAACTACACTACTGGCCCTTAGTGTTTTCCCTCCACTACACTACTGGCCCTTAGTGTTTACCCTCCACTACACTACTGGCCCTTAGTGTTTACCCTCCACTACACTACTGGCCCTTAGTGTTTACCCTCCACTACACTACTGGCCCTTAGTGTTTACCCTCCACTACACCACTGGCCCTTAGTGTTTACCCTCCACTACACTACTGGCCCTTAGTGTTTACCCTCCACTACACTACTGGCCCTTAGTGTTTACCCTCCACTACACTACTGGCCCTTAGTGCTTACCCTCTACTACACTACTGGCCCTTAGTGTTTACCCTCCACTACACTACTGGCCCTTAGTGTTTATCCTCCACTACACTACTGGCCCTTAGTGTTTACCCTCCACTACACTACTGGCCCTTAGTGTTTACCCTCCACTACACCACTGGTCCTTAGTGTTTACCCTCCACTACACTACTGGCCCTTAGTGTTTACTCTCCACTACACCACTGGCCCTTAGTGTTTACCCTCCACTACACTACTGGCCCTTAGTGTTTACCCTCCACTACACCACTGGCCCTTAGTGTTTACCCTCCACTACACTACTGGCCCTTAGTGTTTATCCTCCACTACACTACTGGCCCTTAGTGTTTACCCTCCACTACACCACTGGCCCTTAGTGTTTACTCTCCACTACACTACTGGCCCTTAGTGTTTACCCTCCACTACACTACTGGCCCTTAGTGTTTACCCTCCACTACACCACTGGCCCTTAGTGTTTACTCTCCACTACACTACTTGCCCTTAGTGTTTACCCTCCACTACATCACTGGCCCTTAGTGTTTACCCTCCACTACACTACTGGCCCTTAGTGTTTACCCTCCACTACACTACTGGCCCTTAGTGTTTATCCTCCACTACACTACTGGCCCTTAGTGTTTACCCTTCACTACACTACTGGCCCTTAGTGTTTTCCCTCCACTACACTACTGGCCCTTAGTGTTTACCCTCCACTACACTACTGGCCCTTAGTGTTTACCCTCCACTACACTACTGGCCCTTTGTGTGCTACAAAAAGTGTACTCTCCTACATGAGGCTGATAGATTCACCACTATGCCCTTAGTGTTTACTCTCCACTACACCACTGGCCCTTAGTGTTTACCCTCCACTACACTACTGGCCCTTAGTGTTTACCCTCCACTACACCACTGGCCCTTAGTGTTTACCCTCCACTACACTACTGGCCCTTAGTGTTTATCCTCCACTACACTACTGGCCCTTAGTGTTTACCCTCCACTACACCACTGGCCCTTAGTGTTTACTCTCCACTACACTACTGGCCCTTAGTGTTTACCCTCCACTACACTACTGGCCCTTAGTGTTTACCCTCCACTACACCACTGGCCCTTAGTGTTTACTCTCCACTACACTACTTGCCCTTAGTGTTTACCCTCCACTACATCACTGGCCCTTAGTGTTTACCCTCCACTACACTACTGGCCCTTAGTGTTTACCCTCCACTACACTACTGGCCCTTAGTGTTTATCCTCCACTACACTACTGGCCCTTAGTGTTTACCCTTCACTACACTACTGGCCCTTAGTGTTTTCCCTCCACTACACTACTGGCCCTTAGTGTTTACCCTCCACTACACTACTGGCCCTTAGTGTTTACCCTCCACTACACTACTGGCCCTTTGTGTGCTACAAAAAGTGTACTCTCCTACATGAGGCTGATAGATTCACCACTATGCAAACATGTCTATAATATATACTATTTTAATGTTTCCAGAAAGGACTGTATATATTTGGCCTGGTGAAGCGATTTCATGCGCTGACAGAATGGAAGCTGCTAATTCGTTTTTTACTGCGCTGGACTCGAGAACAGGACTCTACATAACTGCTGTCAGATGACATGCCGTGATTTGTATTTTATTAGGGATCCCTGCAGCTACTCTTTCTGGGGTTCGAAAACATTAAGACGCTTACATTACACATGAAATAAAAGATAAAACTCTACATTATATAACACTGTATTATTCAGTGTAGTCAGTGGAGGAAAAACCACAGTGATGGGGGAAAAAAGTATGACAAATAAAACTGACAATTATTTTGGGATCCTTTTGTCGTGACTTGACTTAAACATCAATCTGAAGACTGTTATTTATCTAATTACATAACTATGTTTATTTGTTACCAATTCAATTAATCATGTAACAATTAACTCATTAGGATTTGTGCCACCACGGAAGAGGTTCTTTAAAGAGTTACCATCTCCCGAATTAAACTCTAAAGGTTATCGCATCTGTAAAAATACAAATGATTAATCATAACCTCATATCATATCATCATACTGAACAGTCATAACCTCCTTACATCTGCAAAAAAACAGCCTTACTTAAAATTCAGTACTACACAAATTGGTTTAATTATTTATTTACTAGCTAACTACATGGTAACACAAGATAAACATACACACTTTTCATCGGTTATTGACTGGAGACGTAATATGCTGAAAACAAAAACAGGTCCCTAGTGGAATGACAAGGACATTGATGCTTGTTAAAGAAGAGATGGAGAGAGAGGGACAGAGACACTTAATATTGGTACATTTAGAAACTACTCTCACCTACAGCAACCATATACTTTGCACACGAACCTTCGCCCACTTCGAGTAAGAAATCATTAATGCATTTTACGTGGAATGCCTGGAATCGCCAGGGATCTCTCTCGGTGGACAGCCTTGGAAAGAGTGTTCACCTTCCAGCAGAACAATGCTCCTAAGCATGCTGCTAAAGCAACACTCGAGTGGTTTAAGGGGAAACTTTTAAATGTCTTGGGATGGCCTAGTCAAAGCCCAGACCTAAATCCAATTGAGACTTAAAGATTCAAATCAAATCAAAATGTATTTGTCACACACACATGGTTAGCAGATGTTAATGCGAGTGTAGCGAAATGCTTGTGCTTCTAGTTCCGACCATGCAGTAATAACCAACAAGTAATCTAACTAACAATTCCAAAACTACTGTCTTATACACAGTGTAAGGGGATAAAGAATATGTACATAAAGATATATGAATGAGTGATGGTACAATGTTAGTGGTGGCTGTTTAACAGTCTGATGGCCTTGAGATAGAAGCTGTTTCTTTTTCAGTCTCTCGGTCCCATCTTTGATGCACCTGTACTGACCTCGCCTTCTGGATGATAGCGGGGTGAACAGGCAGTGGCTCGGGTGGTTGTTGTCCTTGACGATCTTTATGGCCTTCCTGTGACATTGGGTGATGTAGGTGTCCTGGAGGGCAGGTAGTTTGCCCCTGGTGATGCGTTGTGCAGACCTCACTACCCTCTGGAGAGCCTTACAGTTGTGGGAGGAGCAGTTGCCGTACCAGGCCCGACAGCCCGACAGGATGCTCTCGATTGTGCATCTGTAGAAGTTTGTGAGTGCTTTTGGTGACAAGCCGAATTTCTTCAGCCTCCTGAGGCTGAAGAGGTGCTGCTGCGCCTTCTTCACGATGCTGTCTGCGTGGGTGGACCAATTCAGTTTGTCCGTGATGTGTACGCCGAGGAACTAAAAACTTTCCACCCTCTCCACTACTGTCCAGTCGATGTGGATAGGGGGGTGCTTCCTCTGCTGTTTCCTGAAGTCCACAATCATCTCCTTTGTTTTGTTGATATTGAGTTTGAGTGTGAGGTTATTTTCCTGACACCACACTCCGAGGGCCCTCACCTCCTCCCTGTAGGCCGTCTCGTCGTTGTTGGTAATCAAGCCTACCACTGTAGTGTCGTCAGCAAACTTGATGATTGAGTTGGAGGCATGCGTGGCCACGCAGTCGTCGGTGAACAGGGAGTACAGGAGAGGGCTCAGAACGCACCCTTGTGGGGCCCCAGTGTTGAGGATCAGCGGGGTGGAGATGTTGTTACCTACCCTCACCACCTGAGGGCGGCGCGATTGCTGTACACCAGCTGAACCCATCCAACTTGAAGGAGCTGGAGCAGTGTTGCCTTGAAGAATGGGAAACAAATCCCAGACTTATCTCAGCTCGATGTTAAAGAGACGTGTGACTATAATTGCTGCAAAAAAATGTGTCTCCACAAAGTTTTGACTTTGTGGGGGGTGAATATTTATGCACGCTCAAGATTTCAGTTTTTTTTGTCTTATTTTTTTTTTGTTTCACAATAAAAAACTATTTTACATCTTCAAATGGTAGGCATGTTGTGTAAATCAAATGATACACCCCCACCCTGTCTCCTTCTATCTCCTTTGGCTGTCCCACACGGTCTCCTTCTATCTCCTTTGGCTGTCTCACATTGACTCCTATCTCCATTGGCTGTCCCACATTGACTCCTATCTCCTTTGGCTGTCTCACACGGTCTCCTTCTATCTCCTTTGGCTGTCCCACATTGACTCCTATTTCCATTGGCTGTCCCACATTGACTCCTATCTCCTTTGGCTGTCCCACCCTGTCTCCTTCTATCTCCTTTGGCTGTCCCACACTGTGTCCTTCTATCTCCTTTGGCTGTCCTACCCTGTCTCCTTCTATCTCCTTTGGCTGTCCCACCCTGACTCCTTCTATCTCCTTTGTCTGTCCCACACGGTCTCCTTCTGTCTCCTATGGCTGTCCCGCCCTGACTCCTTCTATCTCCTTTGTCTGTCCCACACAGTCTCCTTCTATCTCCTTTGGCTGTCCCACACGGTCTCCTTCTATCTCCTTTGGCTGTCCCTCACGGTCTCCTTCTGTGTCCTTTGTCTGTCCCACCCTGTCTCCTTATATCTCCTTTGGCTGTCCCACACTGTCTCCTTCTATCTCCTTTGGCTGTCCCACACGGTCTCCTTCTATCTCCTGTTTCTAATATAGAAATAAAGCTTCTGAACATGATTCCACTTTAATAATGTCCCATTGATTCCGATTGTGGTGAGGTACAGTATTTAGACTGAACGGTGATTAGACTGAACAGTATTTAGACTGAACCGTGTTTAGACTGAACGGTGTTTAGACTGAACAGTATTTAGACTGAACCGTGTTTAGACTGAATGGTATTTAGACTGAACCGTGTTTAGACTGAATGGTATTTAGACTGAACGGTGTTTAGACTGAACGGTGTTTAGACTGAACGGTATTTAGACTGAATGGTGTTTAGACTGAACGGTATTTAGACTGAACGGTATTTAGACTTAACAATATTTAGACTGAATGGTGTTTAGACTGAACAGTGTTTAGACTCTACGGTGTTTAGACTGAACAGTATTTAGACTGAACAGTGTTTAGACTGAACCGTGTTTAGACTGAACGGTGTTTAGACTGAACCGTGTTTAGACTGAACGGTGTTTAGACTGAACGGTATTTAGACTGAACGGTGTTTAGACTGAACAGTGTTTAGACTGAACAGTATTTAGACTGAACGGTGTTTAGACTGAACGGTATTTAGACTGAACGGTGTTTAGACTGAACGGTATTTAGACTGAACGGTTTTTAGACTGAACCGTGTTTAGACTGAACGGTGTTTAGACTGAACGGTGTTTAGACTGAACAGTATTTAGACTGAACGGTGTTTAGACTGAACAGTGTGTGTGTGTTCCCTGAACCTTTTCTCCCTCCCTCCCTCCTTGTCCTCCCGCCCGCCGCCGTCTTCCCTCACTGCGTCCCTCCCTCCCTCTCTTCTTGCCCGCCCTCTCGCCCGCCCACCCCCCCCCCGTGTCCCTGCCAGCCTCCCTCCCTCCATCCCTCATCTCTCTATGAAGTCTGGCTTTAGGCCTGGATACCCGTAGGTAGAATAATATCATATTGATTAATGAATGTATATCCAGGTGCTCCAACAGTAAATAATGGTGAGGAGAGCAGAGAGATAGTCACAACATCAAGGCTACACCCCTCTCCTCTCTGTAGAGTACAGCTTTGTGTGTGTGTGTCTGTCTGATGGATAGGCCAGCCAACAGAATCAATGCTACAGGACAATACACACACCGTGGAGGAACGCGCAATATCAAATGTGTGTGCGCACACACACGCACGCACGCACACACACACACACACACACACACACACACACACACACACACACTTTGGCAGTGAATGCATTCTTAAACACATACACGTACAGACACAAACTACGCCAATGAATTGTTAATATATACACACACACACACACACTGGACATTCGGATGGCCTCTGCCTGCCATTCAACAGAAATTTCACCTTCCTGTCAGATAAATTAAGAGGGAACGTGGTCAGAAAGAAAAAACACAATCTCCCCAAAAACGCAGTTAATTTAATGAGTTGAGGTGTATGTGTGTGTGTGTGTGTGTGTGCGTGTGCGTGTGTGTGTGTGTGTGTGTGTGTGTGTGTGTGTGTGTGTGTGTGTGTGTGTGTGTGTGTGTGTGTGTGTGTGTGTGTGTGTGTGTGTGTGTGTGTGTGTGTGTGTGTGTGTGTGTGTGTGTAGTGTTGGGTTGGGAAGCAGCTCTCCCTTTTAGAAAACACATGTATAGATTTATCTCCTCTGAGATAAGTCTAGGGAAGTTAATCATGTTATCCCCTCTGAGATAAGTCTAGGCAAGTCAATCATGTTATCTCTGAGCAGACTATGTTAGTTAATGTTATCTCCTCTGATATAAGTCTAGGCAAGTCAATCATGTTATCTCTGAGCAGACTATGTTAGTTAATGTTATCTCCTCTGATATAAGTCTAGGCAAGTCAATCATGTTATCTCTGAGTAGACTATGTTAGTTAATGTTATCTCTTCTGAGAAGACTAGGCTAGCTAATAATGTTATCTATAAGAAGACTATGTTAGTTAATGTTATCTCCTCTGAGAAGACTAGGCTAGCTAATAATGTTATCTATAAGAAGACTATGTTAGTTAATGTTATCTCCTCTGAGAAGACTAGGCTAGCTAATAATGTTATCTATAAGAAGACTAGATTAGTTCATGTTATCTCTTGTGACGTGTGTGTAGGTGGCAGGGAAGGCGCAGAATCAAACTTGGTATAATGGAGTAGTTTAATAACGTAAAACACAAACTCCAAAACCAAAACACATAAAAAAATAAACGTGGTACAAGAACCCGTCGCACACCAATCCATAAAACATGAACACAACAATAAACAATCTCTGACAAGGACATGAGGGGAAACAGAGGGTTAAATACACAACATGTAATGAATGGGATTAGAACCAGGTGTGAAGGAAGACAAGACAAAACCAATGGAAAATGAAAAATGGATCAACGATGGCTAGAAGACAGGTGACGTCGACTGCCGAACACCACCCAAACAAGGAGAGGCATCGACTTCGGCAGAAGTCGTGGCAGTCCCCCCCTCCCACTGACGCGCGGCTCCAGCAGTGGCCTCGGGGACGACCCAGAGGATGAGGTGCAGGGCGATCCGAATGGAGACGGTAGAACTCTAGCAGCAGGGAAGGATAAAACATGTTCTCAACCGGAACCCAGCATCTCTCCTCCGGACCATACCCCTCCCAGTCCACGAGGTACTGAAGGTCCCTTGCCGGATGTCTCGAATCCAAGATGGATCACCGGGACCCCCTCGAAGTACAGAGGGGTGGAAGGAACCTCCAGCACCATAGCCCCCTGGAGCGGGCCAGCCACCATCAGCCTGAGGAGAGACACATGGAACGAGGGGTCAATACGGTAATTGGGGGGAACCTATAACATACCTCGTTCACTCTCCTCAGGACTTTAAATGGCCCCACAAACCGTGGACCCAGCTTCCGGCGGGGCAGGCGGAGGGGCAGGTTTCGGGTCGAGAGGCAGACCCTGTCCCCCCGGTGCGAACACCGGGGCCTCACTGCGGTGACGGCATGCGGCAACTTTCTGGCGCAGTACAGCACGCTGAAGGTGGACGTGGGTGGCGTCCCATGTTTCCTCCGTGTGCCGAAACCAGTCGTCCACCCCCGGTCCTGGCAATAAGACCTCAGAAACCTACCCACATCCTGGTTAACCTCTTGAGACTAAGGGGCAGTATTTTGATGTTTGGATGAAAAACGTACCTGAATGAAACTTCCTATTTCTCAGGCCCAGAAGCTAGAATATGCAAATAATTGGCAGATTAGGATAGAAAACACTCTAAAGTTTCCAAAACTGGCAAAATATTGTCTGTGAGTATAACAGAACTGATATTGCAGGCGAAAACCTGCTGAAAATCCAACCAGGAAGTGCTGTTATCCTGAAACCTCTCTGTTCCATTGCCTGCCTTTCCTCCATTTAAAGGGATATCAACCAGATTCCTTTCCCTATGGCTTCCACATGGTGTGAACGGTCTTTAGACATAGTTTCAGGCTTTTATTCTGAAAAACGAGCGAGAAAGATCACATCGCGTCAGTGGATAGCTGTGTGTCCCCAGAGTTTTGCACGAGCAACTTGGAGCAGACATTTTCTCTCTCTCTCCTATTGAAAAAGCTACTGTCCGGTAGAAATATTATCGATTATTCATTGTAAAAATAACCTGAAAATTGATTATAAAAAACGTTTGACATATTTCTAGGAACTTTACGGATACTATTTGGAATTTTCTTCTGCCGGTCGTGACCTGCTCGAGCCTGTGGATTACTGAATAAAATGTGCCAACGAAATGGAGGTTTTTGGATATAAAAAATAATCTTTATGGAACAAAACAAACATTTATTGTGTAACTGGGAGTCTCGTGAGTGCAAACATCTGAAGATCATCAAAGGTAAGCTATTAATTTTATTGCTTTTCTGACTTTCGTGACCAATCTACTTTGCTGCTAGCTGTTTGTAATGTTTTGTCTGCTGAGAGAGCTGTCCTAACATAAACACTTGGTTTGCTTTCGCTGTAAAGCTTTTTTGAAATCTGACATGCCAGGTGGATTAACAACAAGCTAAGCTGTGTTTTGGTATATTGCACCTGTGATTTCATGAAAATTTAATATTTTTTGTAATTTAATTTGAATTTGGTGCTCTGTAATTCAGCGTATGTTGACGAAAATGATCCCGCTAAAGGGATGGGTGTGCCAAGAAGTTAACTCTCTCCAGCTGCCCGTTACTCTCGGGGTGAGGTACCTGAGGTAAGGCTGACTGAGATCCCAAGACGTTCCATGAACGCCTTCCAGACCCTTGATGGGAACTGGGGACCACGATCAGACACTATATACTCAGGCACCCCGTTGTGCCGGAAGACGTGTGTAAACAGGGCCCCCGCAGTTTGTAGGGCCGTAGGGAGACCGGGTAAAGAGAGGAGACGACAGGACTTAGAAAACCGATCCACAACGACCAGGATCGTGGTGTTACCCTGCGAAGGTGGAAGATTGGTTATGAAATCCACCGACAGGTGCGACCACAGCCGTTGTGGAACGGGTAGGTGTTGTAACTTACCTCTGGGCAGGTGTCTAGGAGCCTTGCACTGGGCGCACACAGAGCAGGAGGAAACATAAATCTTATCTACCAAGGATTGGGAGACTGATGGAGCATTCATCAACCCATACGGTATGATGAGGTACTCATAACGCCCTGAGGTGGTACTAAATGCCATCTTCCACTCGTCTCCCTCTCGAATACGCACCAGGTTGTACGCACTCCTGAGATCCAGTTTTGTGAAGAAGCGCACCCCGTGCATTGACTCAATCACCGTGGCGATAAGAGGTAAATCAAATCAAATCACATTTATTTATATAGCCCTTCGTACATCAGCTGATATCTCAAAGTGCTGTACAGAAACCCAGCCTAAAACCCCAAACAGCAAGCAATGCAGGTGTAGAAGCACGGTGGCTAGGAAAAACTCCCTAGAAAGGCCAAAACCTAGGAAGAAACCTAGAGAGGAACCAGGCTATGTGGGGTGGCCAGTCCTCTTCTGGCTGTGCCGGGTGGAGATTATAACAGAACATGGCCAAGATGTTCAAATGATCATAAATGACCAGCATGGTTGAATAATAATAAGGCAGAACAGTTGAAACTGGAGCAGCAGCACGGTCAGGTGGACTGGGGACAGCAAGGAGTCATCATGTCAGGTAGTCCTGGGGGTGGGTAACTGTACCTGACCGTGATTTCATTGAGACCTCGCTAATCAATGCACAGGCGCAGACCTTGAGGAGACGGGTGAAGAAACTCGAGGAGACGGGTGAAGTGGAGGACCGAATGTACCCCTGACGCAGGGATTCTGAGACATATGTCTCCATAGCCACCTTCTCCGCTTGCGACAGGGGATACACTTGACTCCTGGGAAGTGCAGCGTCTACCAGGAGATTTATCGCACAATCCCCCCGTCGATCGGGTGGTAGTTGGGGATACACTTGACTCCTGGGAAGTGTATCCCCAGCGAGAATGTTCACATTGGGTCAGTTGATAGCTGTGTGTCCCCAGAGTTTTGCATGCCAAATTGGTATAGTCTGATGGAATGTGCTTGGTGGAGACCTGGTCTGGACTTTCCACCGTAGTAGCACCAACGGAAACCCCTAAACACCTACCTGAGCACTTTCGCGACCACCCCGTGAAAGCCCTCTGTGGCCAAGAAACAATGGGGTGGACAAGCTAACCAGGGTAGGCCCAGCACCATGGGATACGCAGGAGAGTCAATAAGGAAAAGACTAATCGTTTCCGTGTGACCCCCCTGCATAACCATACTCATAGGAGCGGTGGCCTCCCTGATAAGCCCTGACCCTAATGGGCGACTATCTAAGGCGTGAATGGGGAAAGGCACGTCCACGGGAACAATAGGGGTCCCTAAACTATGAGCTAACGCTTTATCAATGAAATTCCCAGCCGAGCCTGAATCTACTAGCACCTTATGCTGGGAACACGGGGAAAATTAGGGAAAAGTGACAGACACAAATATATATGCGACAGAGGGCTCTGAGTGAGAATGGTGCCGCTCACCTGGGGTGACGCAAGAGCGCCCTGCCTGCTGCCTCAATTCCCAGAGGAACCAGCCCGGCACCGACCAGCAGTGTGCCCTCTGCGGCCACAGGCGGTGCACGAGCGGGAACCCTCTCCGTTCTCCCTGCACACTGTCCCGCCCAGCTCCATGGGTCTCGGAGAGGGGGTGCGGGAAGATGGAACCACCAGACCCCGATCTGGACGTCCTCGAGTAGCCAGCAGGTTGTCCAGCCGGATGGTCGAAGGTGAGGGTGGTGTCTCTGCAGGCCAGCTCCTGACGGACGTCCTCGCGCAGACTGCAGCGCTAATGGTCGATCAGGGCCCTGTTGTTCTATCCCGCGTCGGCAGCCAGGTTCCTAAACTCCAGGGCAAATATATTAAAGATGGCTCCGGAGGAGATGGCCGCTGTTTTACGGTCTCCTAACCAATTGTGTTATTATGTGTTCTTTTTTTGCGATATTTGTAAATGATTTTCTACATAATGTTTCTGCAACCGTATTTTACGTCAGATAAGAGCTTCTGGATATCAGGACAGTGATCACTCACCTCGGATTAGACGAAAATGTCTTTCTTCAACAACAACAACAACAGCAGCAAGCAGGACTCACATGATATTCTCCAAACAACCCACAGGGCAGACATCCCAATTATTCGCAAAAGGAAGCGACGCAGAGGACAAAGAGCCGGATGCCTCGTCAGGACCCGCAGAAGACCACTAGGAAAGCTGCCGTTACCGTCAATATTACTCACCAACTTGCAATATTTGGACAATAAACTAGAAGAGGTGCGCTCATAAATATCCTACCAACGGGACATAAAAAACTGTAATATTCTATGCTTCACGGAATCGTGGCTGAATGACGACATATTCAGGTAGCGGGATACATTCTGCACCAGCGGGATAGAACAGCACACTCCGGTAAGACGAGGGGGTGCGGTCTGTGCATATTTGTAAACAACAGATGATGCACGAAATCTAAGGAAGTCTTTAGATTTTGCTCGCCTGAAGTTGAGTATATTGTGATAAACTGCAGGCCACACTACTTGTTTATTTACCACCACAGACAGAGGCTGGCATTAAGACCGCACTCAGTCAGCTGTATAAGGAAATAAGCAAAGAGGAAACCACCCAGAGGTGGCGCTCCTAGTGGCCGGAGACTTTAATGCAGGGAACCTTAAATCAGTTCTACCAAATCTCTATCAACATGTTAAATGTGCAACCAGAGAAAAAAAATTCCACACACAGAGATGCGTACAAAGCTCTCCCTCGCCCTCCATTTGGTAAATCCAACCACAACTCTATCCTTCTGATTCCCGCTTACAAGCAAAAATTAAAACAGGAAGCACCAGTGACTCAGTCAATAAGAAGTGGTCAGATGAAGCAGATGCTAAACTACAGGACTGCTTTGCTATCACAGACTGGACATGTTTCGGGATTCTTCCGGTTGACATTGAGGAATACACCAAATCAGTCACGGGTTTTATCAATATGTATTGAGGATGTCGTCCCCACAGTGACTCTACGTACATACCCCAACCAGAAGCCATGGATTACAGGCAACATTCACACTGAGCTAAAGGTTAGAGTTGCCGCTTTCAAGGTGCCGGACTCCGGAAGCTTACAAGAAATCCCGCTATGCCCTGAGACGAACCATCAAACAGGCAAAGCGTCAATACAGGGCTAAGATGCTCGTCGGAAGTGGCAGGGCATGCAAACTATTACAGATTATAAAGGGAATCACAGCCACGAGCTGCCCAGTGACACAGTGACCAGACGAGCAAAATCACTTCTATGCTCGCTTCGAGGCAAGCAACACTGCATGAGAGCCGTGTTGAGAGCATGAGAGCATCAGCTGTTCCAAACGACTGTGTGATCACGCTCTCCGTAGCCGACGTGAGTAAGACCTTTAAACAGGTCAACAATCACAAGGCTGCGGGGCCAGACGGATTACCAGGACGTGTGCTCCGGGCATGTGCTGGCCAACTGGCAGGTGTCTTCACTGACATTTTCAACATGTCCCTGATTGAGTCTGTAATACCAACATGTTTCAAGCAGACCACCATAGTCCCTGTGCCCAAGAACACAAAGGTAACCTGCCTAAATGACTACAGACCCGTAGCACTCACGTCTGTAGCCATGAAGTGCTTTGAAAGGTAATTTATTTTGTACCTTTATTTGATTAGGCAAGTCAGTTAAGAACACATTCTTATTTTCAATGATGGCCTAGGAACAGTGGGTTGACTGCCTTGTTCAGGGGCAGAACGACAAATTTGTACCTTGTCAGCTTGGCGATTCAAACTAGCAACCTTTCGGTTACTAGCCCAACGCTCTAACCACTAGGCTACCCTGCCACCCGTAATGGCTCACATTAACACCATTATCCCAGAAACCCTAGATCCACTCCAATTTGCCTACCGCCCAAACAGATCCACAGATGATGCAATCTCTATTGCACTACACACTGCCCTTTCGCACCTGGACAAAAGGAACACCTATGTGAGAATGCTGTTCATTGACTACATCTCAGCGTTTAACACCATAGTACCCTCAAAGCTCATCACCAAGCTAAGGATCCTGGGACTAAACAACTCCCTTTACAACTGGATCCTGGACTTCCTGACAGGTCGCCCCCAGGTGGTGATCCTCAACACTGGAGCTCCCCAGGGGTGCATGCTCAGTCCCCTCCTGTACTCCCTGTTCACCCACGACTGCATGGCCAGGCACGACTCCAACACCATCATTAAGTTTGCTGACGACAACGACGAGACAGCCTATAGGGAGGAGGTCAGAGACCTGGCCGGGTGGTGCCAGAATAACAACCTCTCCCTCAATGTAACCAAGACTAAGGAGATGATTGTGGACTACAGGAAAAGGAACACCGAGCACGTCCCCATTCTCATCGACGGGGCTGTAGTGGAGCAGGTTGAGAGCTTCAAATTCCTTGGTGTCCACATCAACAACAAACTAGATTGGTCCAAACACACCAAGACAGTCGTGAAGAGGGCACGACAAAGCCTATTCCCCCTCAGGAAACTAAAAAGATTTGGCATGGGTCCTGAGATCCTCAAAAGGTTCTACAGCTGCAACATCGAGAGCATCCTGACTGGTTGCATCACTGCCTGGTATGGAAACTGCTCGGCCTCCGACCGCAATGCACTTCAGAGGGTAGTGCGTATGGCCCAATACATCACTGGGGCAAAGCTGCCTGCCATCCAGGACCTCCAGGCGGTGTCAGAGGAAGGCCCTGAAAATTGTCAAAGACCAGAGCCACCCCAGTCATATACTGTTCTCTCTACTACCACAAGGCAAGCGGTACCGGAGTGCCAAGTCTATGACAAAAAGGCTTCTCAACAGTTTTTACTCCTAAGCCATAAGACTCTTGAACAGGTAATCAAATGGCTACCCGGACTATTTGCATTGTGTGCCCCCAATACCCCCCCAAAACCCTATTTTTATGCTGCTGCTACTCTCTGTTTATCTTATACTCTTAGTCACTTTAACTATAAATTCATGTACAAACTACCTAAATTTGCCCGACCAACCAGTGCTCCCGCACTTTGGCTAACTGGGCTATCTGCATTGTGTCACACCACCCACCAAACTCTCTTTTTACGCTCTGCTACTCTCTGTTCATCATATATGCACAGTCACTTTAATGATACCTACATGTACTGTACATACTACCTCAATAAGCCTGACTAACAGGGTCTGTATATAGCCTTGCTACTCTTTTTTCAAATGTCTTTCTACTGTTTTATTTCTTTACTTACACACACACACCTCAAGTCATTAAATTAACTGTGTTTTTGGGGAGATTGTGTTTTTTTTCTTTTTGACCACGTTCCCTCTTAATTTCTCTGACAGGAAGGTGAAATGTCTGTTGAATGGCAGGCCATCCGAGGCACACCTGTTTTATTCGTGACAAATAAACTTTGATTTGATTTAATTTGAAACTCCTGGGCGCTCCTCGTCTGCTGCCTCAGATGGTATAGATGCTCACCCGCCACTCTGCGGTGAATGGTCGAAGAATACTGACCGGAAATGGCAGGTGAACTCCTCAAAATGGTCCAACGCCGCATCTTCCCCTCCACACACGGCGCTGGTCCACTCCAGGGCTCTACCGGTGAGGCACGAGACGAGGACGAAACCCTTCTCACGGTCCGATGGAGCTGGTTGGACCATGGCCAGGTAAAGGTTTAATTGGAGGAGATTACAGTTGGCAGCACATCCGTCGTACCCCCGTGGCTAGACGGATCCCACTGGGTTCAGGTGGGAAAGGGGCCCTCAGGATTGTACTGGTGGAAGGCACTGGAAGAACTCTCAGGGAGGTTACCAAGAACCCGATGATCACTCTGACAGAGATCCTCAGTGGAGCTGGGAGAACCTTCCAGAAGGACAAACATCTCTGCAGCACTCCACCAATCAGGTCTTTATGGTAGAGTAGCCAGATGTAAGCCACTCCTTAGTAAAAGGCACATGACAGCCCCCTTGGAGTTTGCCGAAAGTCATCTAAAGGACTCAGACCACGAGAAACAAGATTCTCTAGTCTGATGAAACCAAGATTGAACACTTTGGCCTGAATGTCAAGCTTCATGTCGGGAGTAAACCTGGCACCATCCTTACGGTGAAGCATGCTGGTGGCAGCATCATTCTTTGTGGGTGTTTCAGCGGCAGGGACTGGGAGACTAGTCAGGATCGAGGGAAAGATGAATGGAGCAAAGTCCAGAGAGATCTTTGATGAAAACCTGCTCCAGATTGCTCAGGACCTCAGACGGGGGCAAAGGTTTACCTTTAAACAGGACATTGGCCCTAAGTACACAGCCAAGACAACTCAGGGGTGGCTTTCGGGACAAGTCTCTGAATGTCATTGAGTGGCCCAGCCAGAGCCTGGACATGAACCCAATTGAACATGTCTGGAGAGACCTGAAAATAGCTGTGCAGTGATGCTCCCTATCCAACCTGACAGATTTTGAGAGGATCTGCAAATAAGAATGGGAGAAACTCCCCAAATACAATTGTGCCAAGCCTTTAGCATCAAACCCAAGAACAATCAAGGTTGTAATCACTGCCAAAAGTGCTTCAACAAAGTACTGAGTACTCAGTAAAGGGTCTGAATATATTTTTGTAGTTTTTTTTACAAATTTGCAAACATTTCTAAAAATGTCCCAAAATTTTGAAAGGTGTTTTTACATTGGATGAAAGGAGAGACTTGAAAATTGTATATCATACACTGTAGTTGAGGAACAATGAAAAACAAATTATTCTTTGAAATTTGATAAACTTGTAACCACACTTTTGAGAAAATAGCCTTTGAATGTTTTCGCACGGAGAGCTCTTTTTTGTCGACACCAGCATCGTTCTCACCCTCTTAAGCAATCTTTAGCACCGCCCTTAAACACAGAGCGTTGTCAGTTTGTCCATTTGTAAATTCAATGTTTCGCTCTCGGTGCGTTGAGAGACACACTGGACGCTCTGGCCGAGGATTGAGGTTTGAGCCGAGCGTTCTGTCCTAACAATAGCAGTCAAGCAGTCAAGCACCCAATCTAACTGGCTAACATTGGCTAGTTTGCAAGCTACTTCTAGACACAAATGAGAGAATACCTCACTCTGACCATTTTACTCGCCCTAGAAGAGCCGGTTAGGCTATTTTTATGTCATTCAGAGAGTTGGTGACTGCAACTGTGCTGCTGGCAACAATTGAATTACAATGAATTAATTACGATTTTTTTTTGCCAAAGTTTACTGACACGGGCCATATTCAAGCGTTCGTAATTTCCTCAGTTGTTCTGTGCTCTGGCACACTCAGATGAGAGTGCTCTGAAATCAGAGTAGATAGCCAGAGCAAATTTACCAGCTAAGTCTATCGACAGCTGTCGCATCGACATCATGAACATTCTATTATATACAGATAGCTAGCTAAACAATGAACCATAATCCCAACTGATGACGTTACTACCCTGCTTGAATCTGCACGTACCTAACCAACCAGGTTCCATGTTAGCTAGCTAACCTTAAGCTGTAACTAGTAAAGCAAAGGGTTCTGAGAAAAGAAGTATATTACTACACAGATCTTACACGTAATGTATACTCGTGAGCCATCCAGCTAATATTAACTATTTTTCTGTGGCTAAACCAACTAGGCTCGTAATTTAATAATTGTATTCATATTTACAGATACAAGTTTTTTAACAAGGCACATGAAAGCGCATATGTTCTGACATTTCTTCCAAAAAACAGATTCTGAAAAAAAAGTATGTTTTTTTTTATCTGTATTGTTGTTTTTCAACAAATAAATGTATATATTAGTATATTTTCATGTCTCCTAGTACTGATTTTACAGGATTTAGGTCCACCCAGTTTCTTTGTAATCTGTGAGTGTGTGTGTGCGTGTGTGTTTACCCCTGTGGTAATGTCTGTTCCGATGGTATCAGTAGATCAGTAGATGTCTCTGAGGTAGAACTCATTGGAGCCAAAGGGTAGGAAAGAAGGGAAGGGAGGGGAGAGGAGAGGAGAGGAGGGGAGGGGAGAGGAGAGGAGAGGAGGGGAGAGGAGAGGAGAGGAGAGGAGAGGAGAGGAGAGGAGAGGAGAGGAGAGGAGAGGAGAGGAGAGAGAAAACACACAGATAGACACAGAGTCCTGCAGACTTACTGTTCAGTGTATAGGGATCTTATTCATTATTGATCCATTACTGTAATTTCAACGCTTTATCAATAACATGTGGTGTGTCCCTGATCTAGTTCAGTCTCTCTGTTCCACTTTACTTCTCTCCCCTCCAGCTTCAGTCTCTCCCTCCGTCCCTCACTCCCTCACTCTGTCCTCTACTTGTTTTAACTACAAATTGTTTTCTGTTCTGTCTACATGGGTTATACTCTGTGTGTTTACGTGGTCTGTAGTCTTCTAGCTCCCAGAGGCCTTTGGGGGAATTGGCAGGACAGTGGTCAACCGGGGGCAACCTGGTGCTGGTTGACAGAGAGGCCTATCTTTATGTGCCAGGTGGGTTGGTGGCAAAGTGAAGCGCTGGTGTATCTACACCATATTCACTAAATAGTGCATCACTGTTCCTATGGACCCTAATGGAGGTGTAGTCTGTCTGACACATCTGTCCTCTAGACATGAGGAATCAGTCTCATCTGGGGAATACACTAGAATATCTCTCTCTAGCCGGCCAGTGATGTGATACACACAGACAAGAGTTGTGTAAT
Source organism: Oncorhynchus clarkii lewisi (assembly GCF_045791955.1). Lineage (NCBI taxonomy): Eukaryota > Metazoa > Chordata > Actinopteri > Salmoniformes > Salmonidae > Oncorhynchus > Oncorhynchus clarkii. The sequence continues at coordinate 3,019,029 of NC_092154.1, read as the reverse complement.
ACATCACAATGGCTGTTTGTTCCTAGCACCACTACTAATGGTAGTCACACACAGCTCAGCCTGAAACAAGCCAAGGACAAACTGATTGAATCTGTGGGTTCAGCACAACAGGACAAAACTACTTATCAGATGACTATGTAATTCTGCTACCGCTTTCTCCTCTCACGCACGCATGCACGGAAAAGGGGATACCTAGTCAGTTCAACTGAATGCCTTCAACTGAAATGTGTCTTCCGCATTTAACCAGAGAGGTGCGGGGGGCTGCCTTAATCGACACCCACGTCTTCAGCACCCAGGGAACAGTGGGTTAACTCCCTTGTTCATGGGCAGAAAAACAGATTTTTACCTTGCCAACTCGGGGATTCAATCCAGCAATATTTAGATTACCGTCCCGACGCTCTAACCACTAGGCTACCGGCCCGACGCTCTAACCACTAGGTTACCGGCCCGACTCTCTAACCCAGGGGTGTCAAAGTCAAATGGACGGAGGGCCAAATAAAAAAATCAGCTACAAGACGAGGGCCGGACTGTTCGAATGTTCATTGAAAAATTTTTAAATGACGCATATAGTCTAGTGAACCTAATTGAACCTACTGAAAACCTAACAAATATATTACAATATGATCAGATAAATAAAGCAATATTTTCTTATGGCTCTGTCAGTAATCTTTAATTTTCAACAGACACAAAAGACAAATTTCCTTTATATAAATATCCCCATAACATGAACATTAAATGAAAGAAACCGGTATTCAAGGCACCATCAGTAGACTATATTTTCTATTTTAGCAAAAGTGGGCTAAATTTACTTCAAAGAAAAAACAATAATAGCAATTTTCTATCATCCACTCAACTGAAATATTTTGAAATTGATTGAAATACAAAAAAATAAAGTGCAAAAATCTATTAATCAAAAACAACACTTTGTTTAAGGAGAAGTAACATGCAGTGAAAACAAATATTAAATTTTAACTTTTAAACTTGAACTGAGTAAAAACTCTAAATATGTGATTGCACAGTAATGTTCACTTGTTTGAGGTTGAGGGTGATACTTGGTGGTGTCCCATCTTTTCCACAAGTTCATCAATGTTCGGGGTAAGGCTCTGAGCTGAAGAAATCCTCAGAATTGAGTGGAGGTGTTCAGCAGTAAGTCGACTTCTGTGTGATGTTTTGTTCAGGTTCATCAAAGAAAACAGTTGTTCACACAGGTATGTGCTGCCAAACATAGACAACGTTTGAGCAGCCTGGATGCGCAGCTGGGGCATTGTGCCGGGGAGGAAACGGGCGAACTCCGCAGCACCCACTGCCGCATATTTTGCCCTCAGTGCATCATTGCATTGGAGGTCAATCAACTCCATTTGGAGGTTTGGTGGTGAGCTTTCCACGTCAACAGCAAATGGGTTACCGAGCAGTTCCAACCTGCTTTTTTGTGCTTCAAAGTCAGCAAATCGGCGTCGAAAGTCAGCGGCAAGCATACCTATTTTATCAGCCAACTGTGTGCTCGGGAACGCACTGGTAGAGAGCTTCTCTTTCATGGTCTGGCAGCTGGGAAAGTGGCTCAAATTTTCTTTCCGCATCTGCGTCTCCCACAGAGTCAGTTTGGTTTTAAATGCCTTCACTGTACTGTACATATCAGAGATGACACGATCCCGACCCTGCAGCTGCAAGTTTATTGCATTCAGATGACTCGTAATGTCACACAGAAAAGCCATTTCACACAGAAACATTTCGTCTCGGAGTTGTGTTGTGTCTTTCCCTTTGCTGTCCAAGAACAGACAAATCTCCTCACGAAGCTCGAAACATCTTTGAAGCACCTTTCCCTGGCTTAGCCATCGCACCTCTGTGTGATAAGGCAAATCACCATGCTCCGTTTCTAACTCCGTCAGAAATGCCTTGAACTGGCGTTGATTCAAACCTTTGGCTCTGATAAAGTTAACTGTGCGCGTGATGATGCTCATTACATGCTCCATTTTCAAGGCTTTACCGCACAACGCTTCCTGGTGTATGATACAATGATAAGCTGTCAGCTCACCTGTCGCGTTTTCCTCTTGCATCTTTTCCCGTATCTTCGCCACCAGTCCGCTCCTGTGTCCACACATCGCAGGTGCTCCGTCGGTTGTCAAACCCACGAGTTTTTCCCAAGGCAGCTCCATCTCATTTACACATCTTGACACCTCTTCATACAAATCATGCCCCGTAGTTGTGCCATGCATAGGACGTAAAGCCAAAAACTCCTCTGTCACGCTTAGGTTGGAGTCCACTCCGCGGATGAAAATTGACAACTGGGCAATGTCAGAAATGTCGGTGCTCTCATCCACAGCCAAGGAATATGCAATAAAATCTTTTCCCTTTTTCACAAGCTGCTCTTTTAGATTGATGGACAACTGGTCTACTCTCTCGGCAATGGTGTTTCTGCTCAGACTCACATTTAAAAAGAGTTGCCTTTTTTCTGGGCAAACTTCGTCACAAACTTTAATCATGCAGTTTTTGATGAAATCCCCCTCCGTAAATGGCCGGGCTGATTTAGCGATCTCTTCTGCCAAAATAAAACTGGCCTTGACAGCAGCCTGGCCTTGTGATTTGGCTTTTTTGAACAGAGCCTGTCGAGATTTGAGGCCTCGTTTTAATTCCTCTGCCTTTTGTAGCCTTTGTTCCATGTCCATATTCTTGTTTTTGTCCGCGTGTTTCGTTTCATAATGTCGTCTCAGATTATACTCTTTCAGTACCGCCACACTTTCTCCACACAGAAGACACACAGGTTTTCCAGCTACCTTCGTGAACATATACTCCGACTCCCACCTTGTTTGAAACCCCCGGTTCTCAGTATCCACCTTCCGTTTTGCCATTTTTGATGGGTATCTGAAAGTTAATTTTACTGTGATGCTGACGACTGCTGTGCCAATAAATATTGAAATGAAGCAGCCTACTGCTCGGTGCGTCACCTTTGCATTGTGGGAAATGTAGTATTGGTGCGTGTAAAAGATCTGCGGGCTGCCGGCTTGCTGCGGGCCGGTTCTAATAATAAATCAAGATCATCCCAGGGGCCGTAAAAAACCTTCTTGCGGGCCGGATGTGGCCCGCGGGCCTTGACTCTGACATATGTGCTCTAACCACTAGGCTACCGGCCGACGCTCTAACCACTAGGCTACCGGCCCGACGCTCTAACCACTAGGCTATCGGCCCGACGCTCTAACCACTAGGCTACCGGCCGACGCTCTAACCACTAGGCTACCGGCCCGACGCTCTAACCACTAGGATACCGGCCCGACGCTCTAACCACTAGGCTACCGGCCCGACGCTCTAACCACTAGGCTACTGGCCCGACGCTCTAACCACTAGTCTACCGGCCGACGCTCTAACCACTAGGATACCGGCCCGACGCTCTAACCACTAGGCTACCGGCCCGACGCTCTAACCACTAGGCTACCGGCCCGACGCTCTAACCACTAGGCTACCGGCCCGACGCTCTAACCACTAGGCTACCGGCCCGACGCTCTAACCACTAGGCTACCTGCCCGACGCTCTAACCACTAGGCTACCGGCCGACGCTCTAACCACTAGGCTACGGGCCCGACGCTCTAACCACTAGGATACCGGCCCGACGCTCTAACCACTAGGCTACCGGCCCGACGCTCTAACCACTAGGCTACTGGCCCGACGCTCTAACCACTAGTCTACCGGCCGACGCTCTAACCACTAGGATACCGGCCCGACGCTCTAACCACTAGGCTACCGGCCCGACGCTCTAACCACTAGGCTACCGGCCGACTCTCTAACCACTAGGCTACCGGCCCGACGCTCTAACCACTAGGCTACCGGCCCGACGCTCTAACCACTAGGCTACCTGCCCGACGCTCTAACCACTAGGCTACCGCCCGACGCTCTAACCACTAGGCTACCGGCCCGACGCTCTAACCACTAGGCTACCGGCCCGACGCTCTAACCACTAGGATACCGGCCCGACGCTCTAACCACTAGGCTACCGGCCCAACGCTCTAACCACTAGGATACCGGCCGCCCCATGTCATGTGTTACTGTCCAGCTCTATAAACTCAGTTGATCTGTAAACTCAGCAAAAAAAGAAACGTCCTCTCACCGTCAACTGCATTTATTTTCAGCAAACTTAACATGTGTAAATATTTGAATGAACAAAATAAGATTCAATAACTCAGACATGAACTGAACAAGTTACACAGACGTGACTAACAGAAATTGAATGATGTGTCCCTGAACAAAGGGGGGGTCAAAATCAAAAGTAACATTCAGTATCTGGGGTGGCCACCAGCTGCATTAAGTACTGCAGTGCATCTCCTCCTCATGGACTGCGCCAGATTTGCCAATTCTTGCTGTGAGATGTTACCCCACTCTTCCACCAAGGCACCTGCAAGTTCCAGGACATTTTTGGGGGGAATGGCCCTAGCCCTCACCCTCCGATGCAACAGGTCCCAGACGTGATCAATGGGATTGAGATCCGGGCTCTTCGCTGACCATGGCAGAACACTGACATTCCTGTCTTGCAGGAAATCACGCACAGAACGAGCAGTATGGCTGGTGGCATTGTTATGCTGGAGGGTCATGTCAGGATGAGCCTGCAGGAAGGGTACCAGATGAGGGGGGAGGATGTCTTCCTTGTAACGCAGAGCATTGAGATTGCCTGCGATGACAACCAGCTCAGTCCGATGATGCTGTGACACACCGCCCCAGATCATGACGGACCCTCCACCTCCAAATCGATCCCGCTCCAGAGTACTGGCCTCGCACTTCTACTCTATAATATACACTTCTACTCTATAATATACACCTCTACCCTATAATATACACTTCTACCCTGTAATACCCTATAATAAACACATCTACCCTATAATATACACTTCTACTCTATGATATACACCTCTACCCTATAATATACACTTCTACTCTATAATATACACTTCTACCCTATAATATACACTTCTACCCTATAATATACACCTCTACCCTATAATATACAGTTCTACCCTATAATATACACTTCTACCCTATAATATACACCTCTACCCTATAATATACAGTTCTACCCTATAATATACACTTCTACCCTCTAATATACACCTCTACCCTATAATATACACTTCTACCCTATAATATACACCTCTACCCTATAATATACACCTCTACCCTATAATATACACTTCTACCCTATAATATTCACTTCTACCCTATAATATACACCTCTACCCTGTAATACCCTATAATATACACCTGTACCCTATATTATACACCTCTATCCAATTATATACACCTCTACCCTATAATATACAACTATACCCTATAATAGTTACCTCTACCCTATAATATACACCTCTACCCTATAATATACACCTCTACCCTGTAATATACACCTCTACCCTGTAATATACACCTCTACCCTGTAATATACACCTCTACCCTATAATATACACTTCTATTCTATAATATACACCTATACCCTATAATATACACCTCTACCCTGTAATATACACCTCTACCCTATAATATACACTTCTATTCTATAATATACACCTCTACCCTATAATACCCTATAATACACACCTCTACCCTATAATATATACCTCTATCCTATAATATACACCTCTATCCTATAATATACACTTCTACCCTATAATATACACCTGTACCCTATAATACCCTATAATATACACCTCTACCCTATAATATATACCTCTACCCTATAATATATACCTCTACCCTATAATATACACCTCTATCCTATACTATACACTTCTACCCTATAATATACACCTGTACCCTATAATACGCTATAATATACACCTCTACCCTATAATTTATACTTCTACCCTATAATATACACCTCTACCCTATAATATACACCTCTACCCTATAATATATACATCTACCCTATAATATACTTCTACCCTATAATGTACACCTCTACCCTATAATATACACCTCTACCCTATAATATACACTTCTACCCTATAATATACACTTCTACCCTGTAATATTCACCTCTACCCTATAACACCCTATAATATACACCTCTACCCTATAATATACACCTCTACCCTATAATATACACTTCTACAATGCCAAGCATCGGCTAGAGTGGTGTAAAGCTCGCCCCCATTGGAAACGCTTTCTCTGGAGTGATGAATCACACTTCACCATCTGGCAATTCGTCCAACGAATCTGTTTTGGTGGATGCCAGGAGAATGCTACCTGCCTGAATGCATAGTATCAATTGTAACGTTTGGTAGAGGAGGAATAATGGACGGTTTTGAATAATTTGGATGTGGAGGTCCTGGGCTGGCGTGGTCTGCGGTTGTGAGGCCGGTTGGAAGTACTGCCAAAATCTGTAAAATGACGTTGGAGGCGGCTTATGGTAGAGAAATTAATATTAAAATATCTGGCAACAGTTCTGGTGGACATTCCTGCCAGTTGCACGTTCCCTCACCTTTAAGAATGCCTATTAAAGGTGAGCGGCGGCAAATCGAAGCTATGAGAAAGTGTCTTGAGCTTGAGCCAGAGCTTCTACAGAACAATTCTGAATTATTGAAAGCCTTGATCAAAACGTGTGGTTTTGTTAAACCCAGATGCCCCCCCATCTTGGGGCAAACCCTGAAGTAAAAGTCTATGACCCTTCTGCAGCGCCACCCTTTGGGATCAAGTGCCCTGATGTTTAGAGTGTAACTGATTAAAACCTCTTGATCCTACTTGAGACGCAGACGTCTCAAGTAGGCACCTGGAAATGCAAATGCACTACGCTAAATGCTAAATGTACTCGTTAAAACTCAAACGTTCATTAAAATACACATGCAGGGTATTGAATTAAAGCTACACTCGTTGTGAATCTAGCCAACAAGTCAGATTTTTAAAATGCTTTTCGGAAAAAGCATGAGAAGCTATTATCTGATAGCATGCAACACCCCAATATACCTGAAGGGGACGTAAACAAAATATTTAGCGTAGCCGGCGCTACACAAAAACGCAGAAATAAAATATAAAACATTCATTACCTTTGATGATATTCTTTGTTGGCACTCCTATATGTTCCATAAACATCACAAATTGGTATTTTTCCCGATTAAATCCGTCCATGTATGCCCAAAATATCCATTTGTATAGCCTGTCTGGTTCAGGAAAAAAGCTCTCTTTCAACACGCAACGTCATTTTTAAAAATTATGGAAGTTGCCTATATTCTTTGACAAAACACTTCAACCTACTTTTGTAACCCAACTTTAGGTATTTGTAAACGTTAATAAGCGATCAAATTGATCACTGGGCGATCTGTATTCAATAGCAGCTACTCAAGAAAACAATGTCCATTTTTCAATCTTCCAAAATCGATTGTTGTAGGCTGGATGGAATGACGGATCTATTGGTCATGTCTCAAAAGATTTTTGTCAATGAAAATGACGTTTTTGGCGACATCGTGTGGAAGCTGTAGGAATTGCATCCGTGTCCATATTTAATTTGGTGTCCTTTAAACAATACATGAAAGTGGCGCATGGATACTTTTTTCAGCTTTCAGTGACCAGTTTTTCTTGCGCTTTTCGATGAAACACACGCTCTGTTATAGTCACAGCCTTGATTTAACCAGTTTTAGAAACTTCAGAGTGTTTTCTATCCACACATACTAATCATATGCATATACTATATTCCTGGCATGAGTAGCAGGACGCTACTCATTTAAATTAACAGAATGTTCGAAAAAGGAGGGGGGAGACTGAAGAATGGCCAAGCCAAGCCAAGCCAAGCCAAGCTTAAACACAGCCACAAATATCACTTGCAAGTCTAGGGCCAACTGGCTGTTACCGGTTTAGATTGGTTCGACTTCATCACAAGCATTAGAAGTGACATTACAGTAGAGAAAGTTTGCAGAGAAGATGTTTTGATAGCGGAGATGAGAGACACTTAACCTCTTCTTCTACAGCTACACGGATGTGTACCTGAAGAAGATGTAGTGTAGAAGGTGAGTCAGTCTATTGGGCAGGGCACTGGAACATTGTTGCCCAAGGCTATGTGGGTATGATCAAAATTGTATGAAGAGGAAATTCATTAAATGGATGAATTGTGTGAATTTGTTTGTCTATCCAGTGTGGCTTAGTTGGTAGGACATGGTGTTTGCAATACCAGGGTAAGGGGGTTCAATTCCCACGTTGCTCTGAGCGTCTGCTAAATGTAAATGTTAGCAACATTTAGAGTAAATGATTCTACTGATTGAATCTTTGTTTTTGCCTAAACATAACATGTCACAGACCGAATATTAAAATGTATTATTTCAAGATAAAAATATCTCTCTTTTAACAGATTAATTAATTATGCAAACACTAAATCCCAAAACACCTTCGTGTTCATTAAACATAGTTATCAATATATAGTCAGTATACAAATTATGTCATAAATTTATAATAATCGCAAAAAAGATATGTACACGTAGGTATAAAGCTATAATGACCTAATTAATTAAACTAAAATCATCAATCATTCATTTGCAGATCCAGAGGTCCTGGTCGTTCACCAATAAGCATCAGTTTTTCCACAGTTGATTGACAGCCTGTCAGAGTGAGTGAGATAATCATGTCCCAGATATCCTTCACCCTCCTAATGGCTCTCTCCACTTTCACTCTCAGATGTACAATGGCTTGTGTTTAGCTCTGTGTCCTTTCCGATTAAGGCCTCACCTCTCTGGAGGAGACCTGGTACCATCCCTACAGTGAAGCATGGTGGTGGCAGCATCCCTACGGTGAAGCATGGTGGTGGCACCATCCCTACGGTGAAGCTTGGTGGTGGCACCATCCCTAAGGTGAAGCATGGTGGTGGTACCATCCCTACGGTGAAGCATGGTGGTGGCAGCATCCCTACGGTGAAGCATGGTGGTGGCACCATCCCTATGGTGAAGCATGGTGGTGGCACCATCCCTACGGTGAAGCATGGTGGTGGCAGCATCCCTACGGTGAAGCATGGTGGTGGCAGCATCCCTACGGTGAAGCATGGTGGTGGCAGCATCATGCTGTGGGGATGTTTTCATCGGCAGGGACTGAGAGACTAGTCAGGATCAAGGCATGGATAAACAGAGCAAAGTACAGAGATCCTTGATGAAAACCTGCTCCAGAGCGCTCAGGACAGCACTCAGGTTCACCTTCCAACAGGACAACAAGCACACAGCCAAGACAACACAATGGGAGAAAAAACTCCCCAAATATAGGACTGCCAAGCTTGTAGCTTCATACCGAAGAAGACTCGATGCTGTAATCACTGCCAAAGGTGCTTCAACAAAGTACTGAGTAAAGGGTCTGGGGTCTGAATACTTTCCGTAGTCACTGTACAGTGACTCATTAGGCTATTTGTGGAACAGTGCACAGTGAAACAGAACTATAATACAAGCTATCAAGGCGCACTGTGAAAGTAACCAGAGCATAAAACAGCGGACTGTGAAAGTAACCAGAGCATAAAACAGAGGACTGTGCCAGATAAATCCTACAAATTAAAGAAAAGGAATGACTTTGTCCTAAAATCGACAAGGACGTATAAAGACAAACCCGACCAAGACATGACGTGTACTATAACAGTGTCAATGCCTTGCGCTTCCCACCCAAATTGTTGCTCTGTTTTCAGATGTGGTCCTTAATGCTTGAGACCAGCTCATTTTTTGTATTTGCTTGTCTGCATTATTCGCCAGGGAAGGGAAACATTCTGTGAATATTGAAGCATTACATCAACAAGGTGTTTCTGAGAAAGGTTGAAACATTGTATCAAGGAACAAAGCGTCTAGGAGAATATTGAAACATTTTGTAACAATAAGACCGCTCCGAGAACATTCATATTGCAACATAGTAGCCAACGCGGATGCGGCCCACAAATGTTTCACCGAGACAGCGTGTAGCTATAACTTGAAGACCTTATCTATCCAGACTGGGTTTCAGGCTCTATTTCCTGTAGACCTTATCTATCCAGGCTGAGTTTCAGGCTCTATATCCTGTAGACCTTATCTATCTAGGCTGAGTTTCAGGCTCTATATCCTGTAGACCTTATCTATCCAGGCTGAGTTTCAGGCTCTATATCCTGAAGACCTTATCTATCCAGGCTGAGTTTCAGGCTCTATATCCTGAAGACCTTATCCATCCAGGCTGAGTTTCAGGCTCTATATCCTGTAGACCTTATCTATCCAGGCTGCCAGACGTTACCAGCCGCTCACCGCTTCCTTGATCTCTTTCTCCTCCCAGACAGTAACGATGTGAGTCAGGAAGCAGGTTCAGGGAGTTTTAATAAAATAAACAGAACGGAACACAATACAAAACACAGACACGGAACTGAAACAGAAACAATAACGTCTGGGGAAGTGACAGATATAGGGAAGCCAATCAGGGAGGTGATGGAGTCCAGGTGAGTCTGATGACGCGCAGGTGCTCGTAACGATGGTGACAGGTGTACGCCATAATGAGCAGCCTGGTAAGCTAGAAGCCGGAGAGGGAGCACACGTGACACAGACTGTCTCTGGTCCCACACACGTACACGCATACGCGCGCGCGCGCGCACACACACACACACACACACACACAAATACGGTTGGTTAACACAATTTGGGCTGATTCGGATGTAAAGATCTGTGAGACCTGGAGAGAGGAGCCAGAGTATTACCATTCATAAGGAACATAAATATCACTGTGCATGTGTGTGTTTGTGTATGTGCCTTTCTTTTTCTATATGCTTTGGTGTCTGTTAGAAAGAGATGTCATGTAGGAGAGAGGTAGAGAGACGGAGGATACGTGGAGAGAGTGAGTGAAAGAGGCATTTTGGGATGGACGTTTGAGGGAGAGAAAGGTGATAAGGGCAGAGATAGAAGTAGCGAGAGAGACAAAGAGACATTTGGGGGTAGAGAGAGCAGATAAGGGGAGAGAGAGGAGGAGGAGGAGGAGAGAGTGAGTGAAAGAGGCATTTTGGGATGGACATTTGAGGGAGAGAAAGGTGATAAGGGCAGAGATAGAAGTAGCGAGAGAGACAAAGAGACATTTGGGGGTAGAGAGAGCAGATAAGGGGAGAGAGAGAGAGAGAATGAGAGAGATCAAGAGAGGCAGGAGAGAGAATGAGAGAGATAGGAGAGAGTCAGGAAGAGTGGAAAATAGACATTTGGGGGGAGAGAGAGCAGATAAGGGGAGAGAGAGAATGAGAGAGATAAAGAGAGGCAAGAGAGAGAATGAGAGAGAGAATGAGAGAGATGGGAGGGAGTCAGGAGTGAAGAGTGGAAAATAGACATTTGGGGGGAGAGAGAGCAGATAAGGGGAGAGAGAGAGAGAGAATGACAGAGATAAAGAGAGGCATTTAGGAGAGAGTCAGGAGTGAAGAGTGGAAAAGAGAAATTTGAATGAGAGAGAGAAAAAGCCATTTGGGGGAGAGAGAGCCGATAAGGGGAGAAAGAGAGAGAGACAGAGAGTGAAGAGTGGAATAGAGAGATTTGAATGAGAGATCAGTAGTACAACAGTGTCCTCCCAGCTAACATTTTCTCTCCCCGAGGAAGGCGAGTTAGCCTGAGGCAAGAGAGAGGAAGCCTTAAGCAGGTAGGGTTGAGTTAGCCTTGAGGGTTGATATGAAGGAAGGAGCACTGCTTAATTTAGTATATCTCTCTTCTGTACAGTGCAAAGAATTTACTGTACTTAACAGCAGTTCATTTTCAGGAAAAGAAACAGGTTGTTTTATATGAAGAGAAGGGAGGGAGGGAGGGCGTGACAGAGGGAGTGACAGAGGGAGAGACAGAGGGAGGGAGTGAGGGTGAAATTAAAAACACATTGGGAGGAATATACAGAGGGGAAAAACAGATAGGAAGGGATGGAGGAGAACAGAGGGAAACAAAACTGTGATCTGTCCATAACTGGGACTGAGGACGGCCTTCTTTCTTCTGTTCATCTTTGTCTCTCTCTCCCCCTCTCTCTCTCTCTCTCTCTCTCTCTCTCTCTCTCTCTCTCTCTCTCTCTCTCTCTCTCTCTCTCTCTCTCTCTCTCTCTCTCTCTCTCTCTCTCTCTCTCTCTCTCTCTCTCTCTCTCTCTCTCTCTCTCTCTCTCTCTCTCTCTCTCTCTCTCTCTCTCTCTCTCTCTCTCTCTCTCTCTCTCTCTCTCTCCCTCTCTCTCTCTCTCTCTCTCTCTCTCTCTCTCCCTCTGTCTCTCTCTCTCCCTCTCTCTCTCTCTCTCTCTCTCTCTCTCTCTCTCTCTCTCCCTCTTCTCTCTCTCTCTCTCTCTCTCTCTCTCTCTGTCTCTCTCTCTCTCTCTCTCTCTCTCTCTCTCTCTCTCTGTCTCTCTCTCCCTCTCTCTCTCTCTCTCTCTCTCCCTCCCTCTCTCTCTCTCTCTCTCTCTCTGTCTCTCTCTCTCTCTCTCTCTGTCTCTCTCTCTCTCTGTCTCTCTCTCTCTCTCTCTCTCTCTCTCTCTCTCTCTCTCTCTCTCTGTCTCTCTCTCTCTCTCTCTGTCTCTGTCTCTGTCTCTGTCTCTGTCTCTGTCTCTGTCTCTGTCTCTCTCTCTCTCTGTCTCTGTCTCTGTCTCTGTCTCTGTCTCTGTCTCTCTCTCTCTCTGTCTCTGTCTCTCTCTCTCTCTCTCTCTCTCTCTCTCTCTCTCTCTCTCTCTCTTCAGTCAGCTCTCTCTCTGTCTCTCTCTCTCTCTCTCTCCAGTCAGCTCTCTCTCTCTCTCTCTCTATCTCTCTCTCTCTCTCTCTTCAATTCAAGGGCTTTATTGGCATGTGTTCTATGTAGAACTCATCTTGGTTCCATGTAGAACCCTTTGCAAAGCCTTGAGACAATTGATACATGGATTGTTTAAGTATGCCATTCAGAGGGTGAATGGGAAAGATACAAGATTGAAATGCCTTTGAACGGCGTGTGGTAGTAGGTGGCAGGCCCACCAGTTTGAGTGTGTCAACAACTGCAACCCTGCAGGGTCTTTCACACTCCACAGTTTCCTGTGTGTATCAAGAATGGTCCACCACCCAGAGGAAGGTGTTCTTAATATTTTGTACACTCAGTGTGTGTGTGTATATATTAGTATGTATGTAGGTGATAATGCCCGAAAAGCCGGTGTTTGGAGGATATAACATGTGTTGTGCCAATACACCGAAATCTCGGCTGACTGGATGTCCTTTGGGTAGTGGACTTTTCTGGTACCTTGGTGTGTAGGAGGGCCACTGATATTGTGACAGAAAGTCCCCACAGGCTGATGTTATGTATTTAAATCCCAGTAATCACACACACACACACACACACGTTTATTCCACCATTTCATGGTTCCAGTTACAGTCTTTGTCCCATTGTACCGACTCTGGAGAGGCGAATATCGGGAGCCATGCGTCCTCCTCAAATGGAACCCCACCAAGTCACACTGCTTTTTGACACAATGCCCTCTTAACCCGGAAGCTATTCGTACCAATGTGTATGCTCCCGGCCCGCCACAGTAATCGCTAGAGTGTGATGATACAAGGACATCCCGGCCTGCCTAACCCTCCCCTAACCCGGAAGATGCTGGGCCGATTGTGCACGGCCTCATGGGTCTCCCGGTCGCGACCGGCGGTGGCACAGATTGGAAACGAACCAGGATCTGTAGTGACAAAGCTAGCACTGTGATGCAGTGCCTTAGACCGCTGAGCTACTCGGGAGGCCGAACATGGTCATATTTTATATGATTATGTACATGGTATATGTCTGTCTGCTGAGGGGTTCTGCTTGGCTGAGCTGTAAGGTCAGACAGAGGTCATTGAAGTAAAGGCTGTTTAATGTATACATGTATATTGATGTTAATGTATGGGCTTATGTTTATAATGAGAGAGCCTTATGGCCCGGCACAGCAGGAGCAGTCACTGGAGCTGTCACCTCTACACACTCCACTGTGAACAGGCACGTGCACCGATCGGAATCTACCTGACAGAGTTCATGAACCTTTATCTTCCAGTCTCCAAAGTGTCCTTTTGGCTGGTGGTATAATTTTACCCAAAATTATATTTGATGTGTACATTTTTAGTAGTTGTGGTTCTGAACACACCTCCCACAAGTCATCGTTAAATTCTCATCTCTGCATTCATAACCAAAAAGTTGCATGTCTTGATTGTTGACCAATGACCAGTCATAAGCATTGGTCCACAAAGGCGGGCGCACACATCCAGATTAGAGACCAGAAACAGAAACAACATCCAGATTAGCGCCCAGAAACAGAAACAACATCCTGATGTTCCAGATTAGAGCCCAGAAACAACATCCAGATTAGAGGCCTGGATGTTCCAGATTAGAGACCTGGATGTTCCAGATTAGAGACCTGGATGTTCCAGATTAGAGTCCAGAAACAACATCCAGATTAGAGGCCTGGATTTTCCAGATTAGAGACCTGGATGTTCCAGATTAGAGACCAGAAACAACATCCAGATTAGAGGCCTGGATGTTCCAGATTAGAGACCTGGATGTTCCAGATTAGAGACCAGAAACAACATCCAGATTAGAGACCTGGATGTTCCAGATTAGAGGCCAGAAACAACATCCAGATTAGAGTCCAGAAACAACATCCAGATTAGAGACCAGAAACAGAAACAACATCCAGATTAGCGCCCAGAAACAGAAACAACATCCTGATGTTCCAGATTAGAGCCCAGAAACAACATCCAGATTAGAGGCCTGGATGTTCCAGATTAGAGACCTGGATGTTCCAGATTAGAGACCTGGATGTTCCAGATTTGAGACCTGGATGTTCCAGATTAGAGTCCAGAAACAACATCCAGATTAGGGGCCTGGATTTTCCAGATTAGAGACCTGGATGTTCCAGATTAGAGACCAGAAACAACATCCAGATTAGAGGCCTGGATGTTCCAGATTAGAGACCTGGATGTTCCAGATTAGAGACCAGAAACAACATCCAGATTAGAGACCTGGATGTTCCAGATTAGAGGCCAGAAACAACATCCAGATTAGAGTCCAGAAACAACATCCAGATTAGAGACCTGGATGTTCCAGATTAGAGACCGGAAACAACTTGTTTTAGTTTCCTCTGGTTTTACCTAGCAAAAACAGAGTAGGACTATGTTTTTCATCACATAAAGTACAGTTTAGAAATATACTACTGACTCATCTTGGCTGCATGGTGATTTGATTGATCATTTCCTTATTTCAGATTGGTCTAATTTAGGCTCCTGGCTGTACGTCTAAAGATAAGCAGCTGTAAAATCACAATGCCTTCAATATCATGTGATGAAGACACATATTCTGTTGAATGTCTTACAATATTTGTGAGGTAGAACATGGCTACCCTTCCAGTACTGAGTACTCTGCAGGTAGAACATGGCAACCCGTCTGGTAATGAGCAGTCTGCAGACAGAACATGCTTCCCAGCCAATCCTAGGTGATGGCGTGGTACAGACAGAACATGCTTCCCAGCCAATCCTAGGTGATGGCGTGGTACAGACAGAACATGCTTCCCAGCCAATCCTAGGTGATGGCGTGGTACAGACGGAACATGCTTCCCAGCCAATCCAGCAAACTCTGCAACAAGTAGGCCGTATGAATCTGCTTGAAGTGATATGATATATCCTAGTTGATTCTGTTGGTTCTGCACTCCAGAGAAGTGATATGATATATCCTAGTTTATTCTGCTGGTTCTGGACTCCAGAGAAGTGATATGATATATCCTAGTTGATTCTGCTGGTTCTGGACTACAGAGAAGTGATATGATATATCCTAGTTGATTCTGCTGGTTCTGGACTCCAGTGAAGTGATATGATATATCCTAGTTGATTCTGCTGGTTCTGGACTCCAGAGAAGTGAGGTGATTTATTCCTAGTTGATTCTGCTGGTTCTGGACTCCAGAGAAGTGATATGATAATCCTAGTTGATTCTGCTGGTTCTGGACTCCAGAGAAGTGATATGATATATCCTAGTTGATTCTGCTGGTTCTGGACTACAGAGAAGTGATATGATATATCCTAGTTGATTCTGCTGGTTCTGGAATCCAGTGAAGTGATATGATATATCCTAGTTGATTCTGCTGGTTCTGGACTCCAGAGAAGTGATATGATATATCCTAGTTGATTCTGCTGGTTCTGGACTCCAGAGAAGTGATATGATATATCCTAGTTGATTCTGCTGGTTCTGGACTACAGAGAAGTGATATGATATATCCTAGTTGATTCTGCTGGTTCTGGAATCCAGTGAAGTGATATGATATATCCTAGTTGATTCTGCTGGTTCTGGACTCCAGAGAAGTGAGGTGATTTATTCCTAGTTGATTCTGCTGGTTCTGGACTCCAGAGAAGTGATGTGATTCATCCATAGTTGACTTTCAACTCCAAATGCACATGTAAAACATAGGATACAGAAATAAACTATCTTGTGTTTTAAAAATGCTTCACTGTTTATGTCTGTAACGACAGATTACAACTGGGTAGCGATTGTGCACTCATGTTCGAATGTGCATGTACGTGCACGAGGGGGTCACACATTTTGTACCAATCCTTTTAGGGGGTTGAAGGTCAAAAATGTGGTAACCAGTGGAATACATGATCATGGCAACACATGGAGTTAGGTTTAAATAGTTTAGAAAGGATACAGTAGTTGGGTTGATATAGTCATGGTAGGATACAGTAGTTGGGTTGATATAGTCATGGTAGGATACAGTAGTTAGGTTTAAATAGTTTAGAAAGGATACAGGAGTTGGGTTGATATAGTCATAGTCATGGTAGGATACAGTAGTTGGGTTTAAATAGTTTAGAAAGGATACAGGAGTTGGGTTGATATAGTCATGGTAGGATACAGTAGTTGGGTTGATATAGTCATTGTCATGGTAGGATACAGTAGTTGGGTTGATATAGTCATGGTAGGATACAGTAGTTGGGTTGATATTGTCATGGTAGGATACAGTAGTTGGGTTGATATTGTCATGGGAGGATACAGTAGTTGGGTTGATATAGTCATGGTAGGATACAGTAGTTGGGTTGATATTGTCATGGGAGGATACAGTAGTTGGATTGATATAGTCATGGTAGGATACAGTAGTTGGGTTGATATTGTCATGGTATGATAGGGTAGTTGGGTTGATATAGTCATGGTAGGATAGGGTAGTTGGGTTGATATTATCATGGTAGGATACAGTAGTTGGGTTGATATTGTCATGGTAGGATACAGTAGTTGGGTTGATATAGTCATGGTATGATAGAGTAGTTGGGTTGATATAGTCATGGTAGGATAGGGTAGTTGGGATGATATTGTCATGGTAGGATACAGTAGTTGGGTTGATATTGTCATGGGAGGATACAGTAGTTGGGTGGATATAGAAATTGTAGGATACAGTAGTTGGGTTGATATTGTCATGGTAGGATACAGTAGTTGGGTTGATATTGTCATGGGAGGATACAGTAGTTGGGTTGATATAGTCATGGTAGGATACAGTAGTTGGGTTGATATAGTCATGGTAGGATAGGGTAGTTGGGTTGATATAGTCATGGTAGGATACAGTAGTTTGATTGATATAGTCATGGTAGGATAGGGTAGTTGGGTTGATATTGTCATGGTAGGATAGAGTAGTTGGGTTTATATAGTCACTGTAGGATACAGTAGTTTGGTTAATATTGTCATGGTTGGATACTGTAAATACATTGATGAGGCTATGGTAGCAAACTGTAAATATGTTGATATATTCATGGTAGGATTCTTTCTCTCTCTCCACCCCTCTCTCTCCACCCCTCTCTCTCTCCAACTCTCTCTCTCCCCACACCTCTCTCTCTCCACACCTTTCTCTCCACACCTCTCTCTCTCTACCTCTCTCTCTCTCCACACCTCTCTCTCCACCCCTCTCTCTCCACCCTCTCTCTCTCTACCTCTCTCTCTCCACACCTCTCTCTCCACGTCTCTCTCTCTCCACCCCTCTGTCTCTCTACCTCTCTCTCTCTCCACGTCTCTCTCTCTCCACCCCCCTCTCTCTCTACCTCTCTCTCTCCACACCTCTCTCTCTCTCCACACCTCTCTCTCTCTCCACCCCTCTCTCTCTCTACCTCCCTCTCTCTCCACACCTCTCTCTCTCTCCACACCTCTCTCTCTCTCCACACCTCTCTCTCTCTCCACCCCTCTCTCTCTCTACCTCCCTCTCTCTATACACCCCTCTCTCTCTCTTCACCTCTCTCTCCACCCCTCT
>NC_092154.1:2973385-2998385 GCF_045791955.1 Oncorhynchus clarkii lewisi | reverse complement strand
TCTTAAATGAAAGAAGCATGGTGGTGGCAGCATCACGCTGTGGGGATGTTTTTCAGTGGCAGGGCCTGGGAGACTAGTCAGGATCAATGTAAAGATGAACAGAGGAAAGTACAGAGAGATCCTTGATGAAAACTGTGTATATTAAAACTATGAAATAACACAGATGAAATCATGTAGTAACCAAAATAGTGTTAAACCAATCAGAATATATTTTGTATTTGATTCTTTACACATGCCACCCTTTGACTTGATGACAGCTTTGAACACTCACATTCTCTCAACCAATCATCTGGAATGCTTTTACAACTGTCTAGAAGAAGTTCCCACATATGCTGAACACTTGTTGGCTACTTTTCCTTCACTCTGCGGTCCAACTCGTCCCAAATCATCTCAATTTGGTTGAGGTCGGGGGATTGTGGAGGACAGGTAATCTGATGCAGTGCTCCATCACTTACTTCTTGGTAAAATAGATCTTACATAGCCTGGAGGTGTGTTTTTGGTCATTGTCCTTTTGAAAAACAAATTATAGTCCCTCTAAGCGCAAACCAGATGGGATGGCATATCGCTGCAGAATGCTGTGGTGGTCATGCTGGTTGTGTGCCTTGAATTCAATATAAATCTTGACAGTGTCACCAGCAAAGCACCCCCACACCATCAAACCTCCTCCTCCATGCTTCACGGTGGAAACCACACCTCCTTTTATTCATATTTCCAATATTTATTTCACCTTTCACCAGGTTAGGTTACAACTGCAATCTAAAGCAAAGCAGTACGACAACATAAATAAACAAACATACAGTCAATAACGCAAAATAAAAATATGTATAAAGTGTGTGCAAATTAAGTAAGGAGGTAAGGCAATTAAAATTTAGCAATTAAACACTGGAGTGATAGATGTGCAGATGAGGATGTGCAAGTAGAAATACTGGTGTGCAAAAGAGCAGAAAAACAAAACCAATATGGGGATGAGGTAGGTAGTTGGTTGGGTGGACTTTTGGGCTGTGTACAGCTGCAGCGATCGGTAAGCTGCTCAGATAGCTGATGTTTAAAGCTAGTGAGGGAAATGTAAGTCTCCAGCTTCAGCGATTTTTACAATTCCTTCCAGTCACTCGCAGCAGAGAACTTGAAGAGAACTTGAAGGAAATGCGGCCAAAGGAGGAGTTGGCTTTGGGGATGACCGGTGAGATATACCTGCTGGAGCGCGTGCTACGGGTGGGTGTTGCTATGGTGACCAGTGAGCTGAGATAAGGCAGAGTTTTACCTAGCATAGACTTACCTGGAGCCAGTTGGTTTGCCGACGAATATGTAGTGAGGACCAGCTAACGACAGCATACAGGTCACAGTGGTGGGTAGTATATGGGCCTTTGGTGACAAAACGGATGGCACTGTGATAGACTGCATCCAATTTGCTGAGTAGAGTGTTTGAGGCTATTTTGTAAATGACATTGCCGAAGTCAAGGATCGGTAGGATAGTCAGTTTTACGAGGGTATGTTTGGTTGCATGAGTGAAGGAGGCTTTCTTGCGAAATAGGAAGCCAATTCTAGATTTAATTTTGGATTGGAGATGCTTAATGTGAGTCTGGAAGGAGAGTTTACTGTCTAGCCAGACACCTAGGTATTTATAGTTGTCCACGTATTCTAAGTCAGAACCGTCCAGAGTGGTGATGCTGGTCGGGCGGGCAGGTGAGGGCTGTGAACGGTTGAAGAACATGCATTTAGTTTTACTTGTATTTAAGGCATTGAAGGCATTGAAGCTCATCTGGAGGTTAGTTAACACAGTGTCCAGGCGGGTGCGGGCAGCGATTGGTTGAAGAGCGTGCATTTAGTTTTACTAGCGTTTATGAGCAGTTGGAGGCCACGGAAGGAGGTATTGCATTGAAGCTCGTCTGGAGGTTAGTTAACACAGTGTCCAAAGAAGGGCCAGAAGTATACAGAATGGTGTCGTCTGCGTAGTGGTGGGTCAGGGAATCACATGCAGCAAGAGCGACATCACTGATGTATACAGAGAAGAGAGTCGGCCCGAGAATTGAACCCTGTGTTACCCCCAAAGAGACTGCCAGAGGTCCGGTCAACAGGCCCTCCGATATGACACACTGAACTCTATCAGAGAAGTAGTTGGTGAACCAGGCGAGGCAGTCATTTGAGAAACCAAGGCTGTTGAGTCTGATGATAAGAATACGGTGATTAACAGAGTCGAAAGCCTTGGCCAGATCAATGAAGATGAATGCACAGTACTGTCTTTTATCGATGGTGGTTATGATATCGTTTAGTACCTTGAGCATGGCTGAGGTGCACCCGTGACCCGTGCATTTAGTTTTACTAGTATTTAAGAGCAGTTGGAGGCCACACCTCCTCCTCCATGCTTCACAGTGGGAAACACAAATGCAGAGCTCGTCTGTTCACCTACTCTACGTCTCACAAAGACACGGTGTTTGGAACTAAAAATCTCAAATTTAGACCCATCAGAACAAAGGACAGATGTCCACCAGTCTAATGTCCATTGCTCGTGTTTCTTGGCCCAAGCAAGTCTCTTCTTCTTATTGGTGTCCTTTAGTAGTGATTTCTTTGCAGCAATTTGACCATGAAGGCCTGATTCATATTGTCTCCTCTGAAAAGTTGATGTTGAGATGTTTCTGTTACCTGAACTCTGTGAAGCAGTTATGTGGTAACTCTGGGTCTTCCTTTCCTATGGCGGTCCTCATGAGAGCCAGTTTTATCATATCGCATAATCGTTTTTGCGACTGCACTTGAAGAAACTTTCAAAGTTCTTGACATTCTCTGTTTTGACTGACCTTCATGTCTTAGAGTAGTGATGGACTGTTGTTTCTCTTTGCATATTTGAGCTGTTAATGCCATAATATGGACTCGATCTTTCACCAAATAGGGCTATCTTCTGTGTACGACCCCTACCTTGTCACAACACAACTGATTGGCTGAAATGCATTAATTACGAAGGAAAGAAATTCCACAAATTAACGTTGAACAAGGCGCACCTGTTAATATAAATGCATTCCAGGTGAATACCTCATGAAGCTGGTTGAGAGAAATCCAAGAGTGTGCAAAGCTGTGGCAAAGGGTGGCTACTTTGAAGAATCTCAAATGTAAAATATATTTAGATTTGTTTAACAGTTTTTTGGTTACTACCTGATTCCATGTGTGTTATTTTCATAGTTTTGATGTTTATTGTTTATAGTTTATTCTACAATGTAGAAAATACAAAAAAAATAATAAAAACCCTGGAATGAGTAGAATTAGTAGGTGTGTCCATGACTGGTACTGTATGTACAAATGTACAGTGGGTATACGGCTGATATAGGGGATATAGTGGATGTACAAAATGTACAGTATCAATATGCATATATCTAAATGCAGAGAGATGGAATGAGTGGAATGCAGTATAGTGCAGCTATTTAAGAGTTCAGTTCAGAGATGGCTTGATAGATAGTCCTTTAGTCTCTATTGGCCAGATGGCCAGTTGGCCAGAGGTGAAGGGGTGAACGGGGTGGGAGAGGTCGGCAATGGAGGACAGGTGGCACTCAATGATCCTCTCCGCATATAGGACAATATGTTACAGTTTGCCCTTGAAGCGGGCAAACTCAGACCCAAACCAGACTGTTTACACTTTGTTAAGTCCTGTTACCTCATTGGCTGGCTAGCTATCAACGAGGCGACTTTACCAGTATATCTAATCACTTGGGGGCAGAAAGGGAAATACATAGTTTCTTCAGCAGATCAATGATCAAAGAGTTTCTAAACCAGACATACTGTACTGTCTGATCACAGAGTTTCTAAACCAGACATACTGTACTGACTGATCACAGTTTCTAAACCAGACATACTGTACTGTCTGATCACAGAGTTTCTAAACCAGAAATACTGTACTGTCTGATCACAGTTTCTAAACCAGACATACTGTACTGTCTGATCACAGAGTTTCTAAACCAGACATACTGTACTGTCTGATCACAGAGTTTCTAAACCAGACATACTGTACTGTCTGATCACAGAGTTTCTAAACCAGACATACTGTACTGTCTGATCACAGAGTTTCTAAACCAGACACTGTACTGTCTGATCACAGAGTTTCTAAACCAGACACTGTACTGTCTGATCACAGAGTTTCTAAACCAGACATACTGTACTGTCTGATCACAGAGTTTCTAAACCAGACATACTGTACTGTCTAATCACAGAGTTTCTAAACCAGACATACTGTACTGTCTGATCACAGAGTTTCTAAACCAGACATACTGTACTGTCTGATCACAGAGTTTCTAAACCAGACACTGTACTGTCTGATCACAGAGTTTCTAAACCAGACATACTGTACTGTCTGATCACAGAGTTTCTAAACCAGACATACTGTACTGTCTTTGATCATAGCAATGAACGCATGTCATCGTCACCAACCTGATGTTTTTAAAGAGACAGTGTATTTTAAACTTAATATTCCACAAATGACTCATTTTCATGTCAGGTGCTCATATAAACAATTTATATTTTATAATAAACTAGTGTCTTTACAGTGTTAAGTATTAGTTTATAGGACTCAACATGTGCTTCAAATGTAGCTATAATTCACATAGAACCAATATAGGGTAGCCTGGGTAGCCTAGTTATTTAAGTGTTGGACTAGTACCCGGAAGGTTTCAAGTTCAAATCCCCGGCCGTCATTGAAAATAAGAATTTGTTCTTAACTGACTTGCCTAGTTAAATAAAGGTAAAATAAATAAATATAGGCTGTATTATAAACATATATATTTTATATATATTTTTGTTGCTCCTAACTTTTTGAAGTTGGGTGTACCAGTGTTATCAACAATGTTGTATTTTTATTTAGAGCCCTGGGTACAGGTCAGGGATCGTTGCCATGACGTCAACACTATTTATATTGCTGGGCTCTGCCCCTCCTCCTGATTGACTCTGAGGACAGAATACTATCACTGGAGGAGAGAGGAGAGGAGAGGAGAGGAGAGGAGAGGAGAGGAGAGGAGAGGAGAGGAGAGGAGAGGAGAGGAGAGGAGCAGGGGAGAGCGGGAAGAGGAGAGGAGAGGAGGGGAGAGGAGAGCAGGGGAGAGCGGGAGGAGGAGAGGAGAGGAGAGGAGAGGAGAGGAGAGGAGAGGAGAGGAGAGGAGAGGAGAGGACTGTCCTAGAGGAGAGGAGAGGAGAGGAGAGGAGAGGAGAGGAGAGGAGAGGACAGAATACTATCACTGTCCTAGAGGTGAGGAGAGGAGAGGAGAGGAGAGGAAAGGAAAGGAGAGGAGAGGAGAGGAGAGGAGAGGAGAGGAGAGGAGAGGAGAGAATACTATCACTGTCCTAGAGGAGAGGAGAGGAGAGGAGAGGAGAGGAGAGGAGAGGAGAGGAGAGGAGAGGAGAGGAGAGGAGAGGAGAGGAGAGGAGAGGAGAGGAGAGGAGAGGAGAGGAGAGGAGAGGAGAGGAGGGGAGCAGGGGATAGCGGGAGGAGGAGAGGAGGAGAGGAAGGGAGAAGAACGGGAGTAGAGAGGGCTACAGGAAAGAGGTTCAACGGCATTAGAGTTGAGAGGATGATGACTGATCACTCTTTTTGTGATAGTTACCAAATTACACGCACAGCTGGGACTAAGGATCTAAGTCTTTAGAAGTGGTTTTTACTAATTCACATGGCCATATTTCTTTACTCGAAACACGTGTGAGTGCCGGTCCTCAGATAAGTCACGCAAAGTGCACTCACATCCTCTCCTCACCCACCCCTCTCTCACCCCCCTCCTCACCCACGCCTCCCTCCCCCCTCCTCCTCCCACACTCTGCATATTCATGCTGTCCCTGTGAATGTACGAGGAGAGAGCAGCATTGGGAGAAGAGGTCTGTGTCGTCGCAACACAAATGGGTTTAATATTAAAATATTAATGTTGGTTATGACTGTTTAATATTAATGACATCCGACAGTGTGTGTTGTGGTCATGTCAAGCTGCGGGTGTGTGTCAAGATGTTCCCAGAGAAAAGATGTTCCCAGAGACAAGATGTTCTGTCTCTACTTCGCACAAGGTCTCCCTATGTACAGACCTCTCTTTGTCTCCATCTCTTCTCTATCTCTCCTCTCTGTTTCCCCAATTCAAATCAATTCAATTTAAAGGGCTTTATTGGCATAGGAAACATACACGATATATACAAAAGTATGTGGACAAATCAGTGGATTCTATTGCAACCCGTTGCTGAAAGGTCTATAGAATCAAGCACATCGCCATGCAATCTCAATAGACAAACATTGGCAGTAGAATGGCCTTATTGAAGAGCTCAGTGACTTTCAATGTGGCACCGTCATAGGATGCCACCTTTACAACAAGTCAGTTCGTCAAATTTCTGCCCTGCTGGAGCTGCCTTGGTCAACTGTAAGTGCTGTTATTGTGAAGTGGAAACATCTAGGAAACAACAATGACTCAGCGGTAGGCTCAGTTGCGAAGTCATACGCCACACATGTTCACAGAACAGGATCACTGAGTGCTGAAGCACGTAGCAAAAATAGTCTGTCCTCGGTTGCATCACTCACTACCAAGTTCCAAACTGCCTCTGGAAGCAACACTCACTACCAAGTTCCAAACTGCCTCTGGAAGCAACACTCACTACCAAGTTCCAAACTGCCTCTGGAAGCAACACTCACTACCAAGTTCCAAACTGCCTCTGGAAGCAACACTCACTACCAAGTTCCAAACTGCCTCTGGAAGCAACACTCACTACCAAGTTCCAAACTGTCTCTGGAAGCAACACTCACTAACAAGTTCCAAACTGCCTCTGGAAGAAACACTCACTACCAAGTTCCAAACTGCCTCTGGAAGCAACACTCACTACCAAGTTCCAAACTGCCTCTTGAAGCAACACTCACTACCAAGTTCCAAACTGCCTCTGGAAGCAACATCAGCACAATAACTGTTTGTCGGGAGCTTCATGAAATGGGTTTCCATGGCCGAGCAGGCGCACACAAGCCTAAGATCACCATGCGCAACGCCAAGCGTCTGCTGGCGTGGTGTAAAGCTAACCACCATTGGATTCTAGAGCAGTGGAAACGCGTTCTATGGACTGATGAATCACCCCTTTACCATCAGGCAGTCTGAAGGACATATCTGGGTTTGGCAAATGTCGGGATAACGCAACCTGGCCGAATGCACAGTGCCAACTGTAAAGTTTGGTGGATGAGGAATAAAGGTCTGGGGCTGTTTGTCTTGGTTTGGGCCTTGGGAAATCTTAACGCTATATGTACAATGACATATGTATTTGTATTTGTTGTCCTGGGGTCAAAATTAAGTTCAAAAATGTTTAAAACATCACAACATATTCAGTGTGTTCTAGGTGAGGCAGTTCCTTAAACTGATGTAACTTTTTTATCAGAATATCATTTTGTCAACCGGCAGATTTGAGAACAAGGGAAGTGGACATGTTGGCTAAGTTATTGGAAAGGGGAATATTAGCTGATTTGTGTTTTGTGTTTATAATGGCATGATTTGACTTAGAGCAGCGGTTCCCAAACTGTTTATGTCCCGTACCCCTTCAAACATTCAACCTCCAGCTGTACCCCCTCTAGCACCAGGGTCAGCTGTACCCCCTCTAGCACCAGGGTCAACTGTACCCCCTCTAGCACCAGGGTCAGCTGTACCCCCTCTTGCACCAGAGTCAGCTGTACCCCCTCTAGCACCAGGGTCAGCTGTACCCCCTCTGGCACCAGAGTCAGCTGTACCCCCTCTAGCACCAGGGTCAGCTGTACCACCTCTAGCACCAGGGTCAGCTGCACCCCCTCTAGCACCAGGGTCAGCTGTACCCCCTCTAGCACCAGGGTCAGCTGTACCCCCTCTAGCACCAGGGTCAGCTGTACCCCCTCTAGCACCAGGATCAGCTGTACCCCCTCTAGCACCAGGGTCAGCTGCACCCCCTCTAGCACCAGGGACAGCTGTACCCCCTCTAGCACCAGGGTCAGCTGCACCCCCTCTAGCACCAGGGACAGCTGTACCCCCTCTAGCACCAGGGTCAGCTGTACCACCTCTAGCACCAGGGTCAGCTGTACCCCCTCTAGCACCAGGGTCAGCGCCACACACACACACTATACGATACATTTATTAAACATAAGAACGAGTGTGAGTTGTCACAATCCGGCTCGTGGGAAGTGACAAAGATCTCTTATAGGACCAGGGCACAAATAATAATATAATGTTAATAAACAATTTTGCTCTTTATTTAGCCATCTTACATAGAAAACCTTATTTGTTGATCGAAACATTGTGAATAACTCACCACAGGTTAATGAGAAGGGTGTGCTTGAAAGGATGCACATAACTCTGCAATGTTGGGTTGTATTGGAGAGAGTCCGTCTTGAATATTTTTCCAAACACAGTCTGTTGCATGAAATTAGGTTTCATGCTCGTGAGCGCCGAGAATCCCCACTCACGTACGTGGTTGCAAAGGGCATCAGTGTCTGATTAAAATCAATTTTCACAGAACCGCTTGTTGCAATTTCGATGAGGCTCTCTTGTTCAGATATCGGTAAGTGGACAGTAGGCATGGCATGAAAGGGATAACGAATCCAGTTGTTTGTGTGGTCCGTTTTAGGGAAAGTACCTGCGTAATTGCGCACCCAATTCACTCAGGTGCTTCACTAGATCACATTTGACATTGTCCGTAAGCTTGGGTTCATTTGCACACAAAAAAATCATACAATGATGGAAAGACCTGTGTGTTGTCCTTGTTAATGCAGAGAAGAGCTCCAACTTCTTAATCATAGCCTCAATTGTGTCTGAGAGTTATGGAGAGTCCCTGTAATCCTAGATTCAGATCATTCAGGCGAGAAAAACATCACACAGATAGGCCAGTGTGTGAGAAACTTGTCATCATGCAAGCGGTCAGATTAGTGAAAATTATGGTCACTAAAGAAAACTCTCAATTCCAC
Organism: Oncorhynchus clarkii lewisi; assembly: GCF_045791955.1. Lineage (NCBI taxonomy): Eukaryota > Metazoa > Chordata > Actinopteri > Salmoniformes > Salmonidae > Oncorhynchus > Oncorhynchus clarkii. Next base: position 2,989,474 of record NC_092154.1, on the reverse strand, counting down.
TTCTGTATGTTATAAAAGCATTACTTCAGCGCTGCCTATATTTTTGCATAACTATTGCATAATGCAGAATTACACGATAGTTCAGCGGCCTTGCTTTAGCAAAGTTAACCATTTTCACTGTAGTGTGCAAAACGTCTTTCAATCTGTCAGGCCTTCCTTTGGCAGCAAGAGCCTCTCGGTGGATGCTGCAGTGTACCCAAGAGCCTCTCGGTGGATGCTGCAGTGTACCCAAGAGCCTCTAGGTGGATGCTGCAGTGTACCCAAGAGCCTCTAGGTGGATGCTGCAGTGTACCCAAGAGCCTCTCTGTGGATGCTGCAGTGTACCCAAGAGCCTCTCGGTGGATTCTGCAGTGTACCCAAGAGCCTCTCTGTGGAAGCTGCAGTGTACCCAAGAGCCTCTCGGTGGATGCTGCAGTGTACCCAAGTGGCGTCGGGAGCAACTGCTTGCACGTGCGTTAACACTCCACTACGTCTCCCTGTCATGGCTTTTGCGCCATCAGAACAGATACCAACACATCTTGACCACCAAAATCCATTTGATGTCACAAAGCTGTCCAGTACTTTAAAAATATCCTCTCCTGTTGTCCTGGTTTCCAGTGGTTTGCAGAAGAGGATATCTTCCTTAATTGAACCCCCATAAACGTAACGGACATGTACCAGGAGCTGTGCCAGGCCCGCCACGTCTGTTGACTCATCCAGCTGTAACAGACATATACCAGGAGCTGTGCCAGGCCCTCCACGTCTGTTGACTCATTCAGCTGTAACAGACATATACCAGGAGCTATGCCAGGCCCTCCACGTCTGTTGACTCATCCAGCTGTAACAGACATATACCAGGAGTTGTGCCAGGCCCGCCACGTCTGGTGACTCATTCATATAATTCACTGGCTTGTGTAACGGCATTCTTCGTCCTCTTCGTCTGAGGAGGAGTAAGGATCGGACCAAAGCGCAGCGTTGTAAGTGTTCATGATGATTTTAATAAAATAAAGCCTTGAAAATGAAAACAGACTGTTGGGGTAACTCACGCCCTGACCATACTAAAACAAATAATAAAATAACAGAACTATGGTCAGAACGTGACACTACCCCCCCCCCCCCCCCCCCCCCCCCGGCCGCAAAACCGGGCTCCGGCCGCAAAACCTGAACCTATAGGGGAGGGTCTGGGTGGGCGTCTGTCCGCGGTGGCGGCTCTGGCGCGGGACGTGGACCCCACTTCACCACAGTTTTTGTCCGCCTCCTCAACCGCCCCCATGGCCTCTTACGAGCGGCGACACTCGCCGCCGACCCTCGACTGGGGACCCTAGCCATGGGTCCCGAATGGATGGGAGATTCCGGCAGCGCCGGACAGGTGGGAGACTCCGGCAGCGCAGGACAGGCAGGAGACTCTGGCAGCTCCTGGCTGACTGACGGCTCTGGCGGCTCCTGGCTGACTGACGGCTCTGGCGGCTCCTGGTTGGCTGACGGCTCTGGCGGCTCCTGGTTGGCTGACGGCTCTGGCGGCTCCTGGCTGACTGGCGGCTCTGGCGGCTTCTGGCTGACTGGCGGCTCTGGCGGCTCAGGACAGACGGGAGACTCTGGCGGCTCAGGACAGACGGGAGACTCTGGCGGCTCAGGACAGACGGGAGACTCTGGCGGCTCAGGACAGACGGGAGACTCTGGCGGCTCAGGACAGACGGGAGACTCTGGCGGCTCAGGACAGACGGGAGACTCTGACAGCGCCGGGCAGGAGGAAGGCTCTGGCAGCGCTGGACAGGTGGGAACACCTGTAGGGAGAAGACGGAGCGACAGCCTGGTGCGGGGGGCTGCCACTGGAGGGCTGGTGCGTGGAGGTGGCACCGGATAGACCGGACCGTGCAGGCGCACTGGAGCTCTTGAGCACCGAGCCTGCCCAACCTTACCTGGTTGAATGCTCCCCGTAGCCCAAGGACCAAAGCTCATGATGATTTTAATAAAAGAAAGCACTGAACACTGAATCAAAACAATAAACGATGATGTGAACATACAAAACCGAAACAGTACCGTGTGGCCCAAACACTCACACAGAAACAAACACCCACCAACCAACAGTGAAACCCAGGCTACCTAAGTATGATTCTCAATCAGAGACAACTAACGACACCTGCCTCTGATTGAGAACCATAATAGGCCGAACACAAAAACCAACATAGACTGCCCACCCCAACTCACGCTGGCAACTGGCAAATCTAGTTTCAGTCCACGAGAAGGACATACACTGCAGTACTTAATGCAGCTGGTGGCAACACCAGATACTGACTGTTACTTTTGACCCCCCCTTTGTTCAGGGACACATTATTCAATTTATGTTAGTCACATGTCTGTGGAACTTGTTCAGTTTATGTCTCAGTTGTTGAATCTTGTTATGTTCATAGAAATATTTACACATGTTAAGTTTGCTGAAAATATATGCAGTTGACAGTGATGTTTCTTTGTTGCTGTGTTTAGTCTTTAACAGTTGATTCTAAAAATTGTATTTGTTCATGTATGTGTTTTTGCAGTTTGTTCTTTGTTATAGAGCCAACCAGATTGGAAAAGTGGTAAATCCATACATCTCCATTTTGAAAAGCTAACTCTTCATGTTGTTGTTTATTTAGTGTCTTCCAATTTTCCCAGAAGTGGTTAGATTATAATGATTATTCAATTACAGCTGAAATCAGCTGATTTCTGACGTGCTGTTCCTTCTTTTCCCCTAGATTATTTCTGTATTGTTTTAGTGATTCACCATAGTGAAGTCATAGGCTCAGGTTTTCTGGGTTTCAATGTTTTTGGTTGGATAGGTTTTCTCAATTAATTGTTTTTGTTTTTTTCTTCATCAAACCATTTGTCATTGTTGTTCATTTTCTTAGGTTGTCTGCTTGACATTTTTAGATTTGATACGGAAGCTGAAAGGTCAAATATACTGGTTAGTTTACACCTTCAATATTGCAGTAAAACATTTTGTCCAGGAAGTTGTTTAAAATAATTGAATTAGTTGTTGCCTAATTGTATTTAGGTAGGTTTCTACATTATTTTCCTTCCATCTACAGCATTTCTTAACATTATTCAGTTCATTTGGCTTTGATGGCTCAAGATTGATTATTGTTCTCTTCAAGTAAACTGTGATTTTGCTGTGATCGGATAGGGGTTTCAGTGGGCTGAATGTGAACGCTCTTGAGTGACTCATGTTTGAGGCCAGTGATAAAGTAATCTACAGCACTACTGCCAAGGGATGAGCTGTAGGTCTACCTACAGTAGGAGCCTCCCCGAAGCCTACTGGGATTCACATGTGGATTCATTTTCATTGTAGCCCCCGCCCCCAGGTTGATGAACTGCTTTTGGCCAAGGCTCGAATTGCATACTCATCTCAAACTTCTCTCCCTCTGTTAATTGTTTGCAGGAAATATTTCAATAACATTCACGAGTGAGTACACAATCGTTACATTTTTTTCTTTTTACATTTTTAGTGGATGTATCTACCAACAGGTCCAGAAATATACTCCCATTGTTTAGTTATTTTTGTTTTAATCTGCCTGCAAACACTCTGGATGATTCAGAATCCATTGAAGAGCTTGAACGATTCATTGACGAGAGATACTTACGAGCTCAAAAAAACATGTCGCTGGTTTCGGAGGATTAAAGCACTGTTAAGGACAACAAACACAATCAACAAAACAAACCAAAGCCAAGTTGGCCAAGCGGTATCACTGACGACACCAAACCATCCCCAAGCAAGAGGGCGTGGGTGGAGAGTGGGGAGAGGTTTACTAATATGGATGTTGACTTGTTAAAATCCATCACTGAAAGGCTTGATATCTTGGATATATATATTATGTGCCAGTCTAGAATTCAGCCAATAGCAGATGGATGATCTGAGGAAAGAGAACACGGCGCTGAAAGGTTCTGTAGACTCTATTCATGGCAAGGTGGAGGTGGTGCAAAGGGAGAACAAACTACTTAAAGAAACCTCGCTTGATGTACGGTGTCGATCAATGCGGAACAATCTAATATTCTCAGGGATACCGGAGAATGTCAACAGCAGAAACTGTGAGGACGCTGTCCAGTCTAATGTTTTCAGAGATAACGGAGAATGACAACAGCAGAAACTGTGAGGACGCTGTCTAGTCTAATGTTTTCAGAGATAACGGAGAATGACAACAGCAGAAACTGTGAGAACGCTGTCCAGTCTAATGTTTTCAGAGATAACGGAGAATGACAACAGCAGAAACTGTGAGGACGCTGTCCAGTCTAATGTTTTCAGAGATAACGGAGAATGACAACAGCAGAAACTGTGAGGACGCTGTCCAATCTAATGTTTTCAGGGATCACGGAGAATGTCAACAGCAGAAGCTGTGAGGACACTGTCCGAGACTTTATGTCAACTCAACTGAAACTGGCCACTGATGTCGGACATAATGTCCCTTTCTCCAGAGTACATAGAATGGGTCTCTGGGAACAGGCCACGGGCTGTTATTACATGTTCTGAACATTTTAAGTTAAAGGGAATGGAGAAAATCAAAGGCAGAGATCTAAGAAACAAATGAAGATCCATTCCCCACGGAGATCAATGAAAGGAGAAAAAAACTGTATCCTGTAGCCTTCCTAAAAAAAAATACTTGTTTTTATCTTGTTCAACATAAATAATATTCATATTTTAGCTTTAACAAAAACGCATTTGGTTGCATCTGTTAGTAATGAGCAAATTAACATTCATGGATATAGTCTAATGAGAAGGGACAGGAATCATGGATGGAGTCTATTGAGGACAGGAATCATGGATATAGTCTATTGAGGACAGGAATCATGGATAAAGTCTACTGAGAAGAGACAGGAATCATGGATAAAGTCTACTGAGGACAGGAATCATGGATAAAGTCTACTGAGGACAGGAATCATGGATAAAGTCTACTGAGAAGAGACAGGAATCATGGATAAAGTCTACTGAGGACAGGAATCATGGATAAAGTCTACTGAGAAGAGACAGGAATCATGGATTTAGTCTATTGAGAAGAGACAGGAATCATAGATATAGTCTACTGAGAAGGGACAGGAATCATGGATATAGTCTACTGAGATGTTTTATTTTTATTTTTCTTTATTTTTTCACCTTTATTTAACCAGGTAGGCTAGTAGAGAACACCTTTATTTAACCAGGTAGGCTAGTTGAGAACACCTTTATTTAACCAGGTAGGCTAGTTGAGAACACCTATATTTAACCAGGTAGGCTAGTTGAGAACACCTTTATTTAACCAGGTAGGCTAGTTGAGAACACCTTTATTTAACCAGGTAGGCTAGTTGAGAACACCTATATTTAACCAGGTAGGCCAGTTGAGAACACCTTTATTTAACCAGGTAGGCTAGTTGAGAACACCTTTATTTAACCAGGTAGGCCAGTTGAGAACAAGTTCTCATTTACAACTGCGACCTGGCCAAGATAAAGCAAAGCAGTGCGACACAAACAACACAGAGTTACACATGGAGTCAACAAACAAGCCAATAACACAAACAAGTCAATGGCACAGTAGAGAAAGGAAAGTCTATATACAGTGTGTGAAAAAGGCATGAGGAGGTAGGCATTAAATAGGCCATAGGAGCGAATAATTACAATTTAACAGATTAACACTGGAGTGATAAATGAGCATATGATGATGTAGAGATACTGGTGTGCAAAAGAGCAGAAAAGTAAAAAAAATAAAAACAGTATGGGGATGAGGTTGGCAGATTGGGTGGGCCATTTACAAATGGACTATGTACAGCTGCAGTGATCGGTTAGCTGCTCAGAGAGTTGATGTTTGAAGTTGGTGAGGGAAATAAAAGTCTCCAACTTCAGCGATTTTTGCAATTCATTCCAGTCACTGGCAGCAAATAACTGGCAGGAAAGGTAGCGAAATGGGGTGTTGGCTTTGGAGATGATCAGTGAGATATACCTGCTGGAACATGTGCTATGGGGGGGTGTTGTTATCGTGATCAGTGAACTGAGATAAGGCGAAGCTTCACCTAGCATAGATGACCTGGAGCCAGTGGGTCTGGCAACGAATATGGAGCGAGGGCCAGCCGACTAGAGCATACAGGTTGCAGTGGTGGGTGGAATAAGAAAATGTGGTAACAAAACGGATGGCACTGTGATAGACTGCATCCAGTTTGCCGAGTAGAGTGTTGGAAGCTATTTTGTAGATGACATCGCCGAAGTAGAGGATCGGTAGAATAGTCAGTTTTACTAGGGTAAGTTTGGCGGCATGAGTGAAGGAGGCTTTGTTGCGAAATGGAAAGCCAATTCTAGATTTGATTTTGGATTGGAGATGTTTAATATGAGTCTGGAAGGAGAGTGTACAGTCTAGCCAGACAGCTAGGTATTTATAGTTTTCCACATATTCTAGGTTGGAACCATCCAGGGTGGTGATGTTAGTCGGTCAGGCGGGTGCGGGCGAACGGTTGAAAACATGCATTTGGTTTTACTAGCGTTTAAGAGCAGTTGGAGGCCACGGAAGGAGTGTTGTATTGCATTGAAGCTCGTTTTGGAGGTTAGTTAGCACAGTGTCCAAGGAAGGGCCAGAAGTATACAGAATGGTTTCGTCTGCGTAGAGGTGGATCAGGGAATCACCCGCAGCAAGAGCGTCATCATTGATATATATAGAGAAAATAGTCAGCCCGAGAATTGAACCCTGCAGTACCCCCATAGAGACCGCCAGAGGTCCGGAAAAACATGCCCTCCGATTTGAAACACTGAACTCTGTCTGCAAAGTAGTTGGTGAACCAGGCGAGGCAGTCGTCAGAAAAACCAAGGCTATTGAGTCTGCCGATAAGAATATGGTGATTAACAGAGTCGGAAGCCTTGGCCAGGTCGATGAAGACAGCTGCACAGTACTGTCTTTTATCGATGGCGGTTATGATATCGTTTAGTACCTTGAGCGTGGCTGAGGTGCACCCGTGACCGACTCGGAAACCGGATTGCACAGCGGAGAAGGTACGGTGGGATTCTAAATGGTCAGTGATCTGTTTATTAACCTGTTGCGACGACCAAACCCGGATCCGGGATTCTATTTATAGACCTAAGCTCATTACCATAACGCAACGTTAACTATTCATGAAAATCGCAAATGAAATGAAATAAATATGCTAGCTCTCAAGCTTAGCCTTTTGTTAACAACACTGTCATCTCAGATTTTCAAAATATGCTTTTCAACCATAGGAAAACAATCATTTGTGTAACAGTAGCTAGCTAGCGTAGCATTTAGCGTTAGCATTAGCGTTAGCATTAGCGTTAGCATTTAGCAGGCAACTATCACAAAAACAAGTAAAGCCTTCAAATAAAATAACTTACCTTTGAAGAACTTCTGATGTTTTCAATGAGGAGACTCTCAGTTAGATAGCAGATGCTCCGTTTTTCCAAAAAGATTCTTTGTGTATTAGAAATAGCTCCGTTTTGTACATCACATTTGGCTACCAAAAAAAAAAAAAAAAAAAAAAAAAAACGAAAATTCAGCCCTCAAAACGCGAACTTTTTTCCAAATTAACTCCATAATATCGACTGAAACATGGCAAACGTGGTTTAGAATCAATCCTCAAGGTGTTTTTCCACATATCTCTTCAATGATATATCCTTCGTGGAAGCCTGGTTTCTCCTTGCTCTCAAATGGAAAAATAATTGCACCTGGCTTTACGCTCCAATTTCGACGCAGGGACACCAGGCGGACACTTGGAAAATGTAGTCTCTTATGGTCAATCTTCCAATGATATGCCTACAAATACGTCACAATGCTGCTAACACTTTGGGGGAACGACAGAAAGTGTAGGCTCATTCCTTGCGCAATCACAGCCATATAAGGAGACAATGGAAAACAGAGCTTCAGAAATTCTGATCATTTCCTGGTTGATGCATCATCTTGGTTTCGCCTGTAGAATGAGTTCTGGGGCACTTACAGACAATATCTTTGCAGATTCTGAAACTTCAGAGTGTTTTCTTTCAAAAACTGTCAAGAATATGCATAGTCGAGCATCTTTTCGTGACAAAATATCGCGCTTAAAACGGGAACGTTTTTTATCCAAAAATGAAATAGCGCCCCTAGAGATCAAAGAGGTTAACTTGGCTTTGAAAGACTTTAGAAAGGCAGGGCAGGATGGATATAGGTCTGTAACAGTTTGGGTCTAGGGTGTTACCCCCTTTTGAAGGGCGGGATGACCTCGGCAGCTTTCCAATCTTTAGGGATTTCGGACGATACGAAAGAGAGTTTGAACAGGCTGGTAATAGGGGTTGCAACAATGGCAGCGGATAGTTTTAGAAAGAGAGGGTCCAGCCTTGCTGATTTGTACTGGTCCAGGTTTTGCAGCTCTTTCAGAACATCTGCTGTCTGGATATGGGTGATGGAGAAGCTGGTGAGGCTTGGGCGAGTAGCTGCGGGGGGCTGTTGGCCAGGGTTGGAGTAGCTAGGAGGAAGTCATTGCCAGCCGTTGAGAAAGGCTTATTGAAATTTTCGATTATCATTGATTTATCAGTGGTGACCATGTTACCTAGCCTCAGTGCAGTGGGCATGTGGGAGGAGGTGTTCTTGCAAATTTCTGCTTGAAAAAGCTGGCCTTTGCCTTCCTGACTGACTGCTTGTATTGGTTCCTGACTTCCCTGAACAGTTGCATATCGCGGGGACTATTCGATGCTATTGCAGTCCGCCACAGGATGTTTTTGTGCTGGTCGAGGGCAGTCAGGTCTGGAGTGAACCAAGGGCTATATCTGTTCTTAGTTCTGCATTTTTTGAATGGGGCATGCGTATCTAAGATGGTGAGGAAATTACTTTTAAAGAATGATCAGCCATCCTCGACTGACGGGATGAGGTCAATATCCTTCCAGGATACCCGGTCCAGGTCAATTAGAAAGGCCTGCTCACAGAAGTGTTTTAGGGAGCGTTTGACAGTGATGAGGGGTGGTTGTTTGACCGCGGACCTATAGCGGATACAGGCAATGAGGCAGTGATCGCTGAGATCCTGATTGAAAACAGCGGAGGTGTATTTGGAGGGCAAGTTGGTCAGGACAATGTCTATGAGGGTGCCCATGTTAACAGATTTGGGGTTGTACCTGTTGGGTTCCTCTATGATTTGTGTGAGATTGAGGGCATCTAGCTTAGATTGTAGGACTGGGACACGAATCATGAATCATGAATATAGCCTACTGAGAACAGGAACAGGAATGGTGGCGGTGTTGCACTGTGCATTCAGAATCATACCTTTTAAGAGGGGGGATGACCTTAATGTAGGTGAAATTGAGGCACTATGGGCTCACGTACATCTACCTCACCAGGCAGCCATATTGGTCGGATTTGTATAGACCTTCTAGCTCTACAGTGTCCTATCTGGATGAATTATGTACTGGGTTTGACCAGGCCACAGTTCGTAACAGAGATGTAATTATCTTGGGTGATTTTAATATAAATTGTAGGGATCATAATAGTAAATTAATGAGATATGCTGGTTTGAAAACTAATGGATAATTTGTTAACCTCTCTGCTAGATCATCAACTAAGTTAGGTCACTGTTCAGACACGTGCATTGATCTGATCTTCTGTAATATACCATTGAAATGCTTAAAAGCCAGATTAATGCCAGTGGGCTGGACAGACCATAATATTGTGACCATAACCATGAACACCAAGGTTCCAAAGAAACCCCCAAGGATTGTGGTCAAGATACATTTTTTAACATTTATTCATGAGCTATTTCAAAATGATTTGGCTTCTGCACCCTGGGAGCTGATTTATCTAGAGGATGATTTAAATCACGCTACAGAATGTTTTATTGATTTGCTCACTGAGGTAATGGACCATCATGCAGTAAGAAAAAGTACTGTTGGGGCTCGTCCATCTCCATGGATTGATGATGAACTGGGTGAGGCTTTTTCTCAAAGAAATATAGCAAATGTCTTAGAAGCCAAATCTAAACTAGAAATGATTGAAGAGAATTATAGAACACTACGTAATTATGCCGTTAAATTAAATCATGAGAAAAAATAACTTTATTTTACAAAAAATGATTTTAATGATTATAAAAAGGTATGGAATACACTTAAGGGCTTACTTGGTACATCTATCTCATTATACCCATCTAGTGTGAAGGTTGACAGGACAACAATAACAAAACTCTGGGATGCTCCAGATACTTAACTAGTCTAAAGGCCCGTTTTATTGCTTCTTTAAATCAGGACAACAGTTTTCAGCTGTGCTAAAATAATTGCAATAATTGCAATAATTGCAAAAGAGTTCTAATGATCAATTAGCCTTTTAAAATTATAAATTTGGATTAGCTAACAAGAACACAGGAGTGACGGTAGGTATGTAGATATTCCATATAAAATCAGCTGTTTCCAGCTACAATAGTCATTTACAAAATTAACCATGTCTACACTGTATTTCTGATCAATTTGATGTTATTTTAATGGACAAAATGTTTTTGCGTTTCTTTCAAAAACAAGGACATTTCTAGTGGACTTTTCTAATAATTGAATGTTTGAACAGTAGTGTAAGTTGAAACAATACTTTAGGAACATTTAAATATAATAAATTGGAAGGTTTTGTGGGACTGTGGTGGATGAAGGAATAAATCCATCTGTTTAGACTGTTAGAGTATTTATCTGGTCAGTATGACAGTGTTTTATGTCTGTTTGTAACAGTGTGTTATATGTGAAAATGTGATCAATTATAAATTGTATTTTAATGTTTAAGGAGTCTTGGAAGATTACTCCAAATGAGGATTAAAAGAGATTCTATTCAAATCAAAACCATTGACTATGCACAGACCTCTGTCTCTCTCTTCATCACCTCATCTCTGTCTCGCTCCATTATTTTTTTTTTTAACTAGACAAGTAATTTAAAGAACAAATTCTTATTTACAATGATGGCCTAGAAACAGTGGGTTAACTGCCTTGTTAAGGGGCAGAACGACAGATTTTTACCTTGTCAGCTCAGGGATTTGATCTAGCAACCTTTAGGTTATTGGCCCAGCAACCTTTCGGTTATTGGCCCAATGCTCTAACCACTTGGCTAACCTAGGCTACCTGCCACCCCCTCCATCTCTCTCTCCTTTCTGTCTCTCCATCTCTATCTATCTCCTCTGCCTCTCCATTTCTCTCTCCTTCTATCTCCATCCCTCTCTCTGTCTGTGAAAAACATCAGCTTGTCATATCACATAAATCCACTCCAACTCTTACGTGATCATGTCATGATGAGCATCCATTGTTAGTTTAAGTCTGTGTATGTGTGCATGTGTGTGTCTTAGTGTTTATTTGAGTGTGTGCTTGTGTGTGTTGGACTCTTCTAGATCATTAACTATCTTAACTTCGAATCCCTGAGCTGACAAGGTCAAATCTGTCGTTCTGCCCCTGAACAAGGCAGTTAACCAACTGTTCCCCAGTAGGCCGTCATTGTAAATAATAATTTGTTCTTAACCACTTATAGCTAGGGGGCACTATTTTTATTTTTGGAAAAATAACGTTCCCAAAGTAAACTGCCTATTTCTCAGGACCAGATGCTAGAATATGCATGTAATAGACAGCTTAGGATAGAAAACACTCTAAAGTTTCCAAAACTGTAAAAATATTGTCTGTGAGTATAACAGAACTGATATTGCAGGCGAAATCCTGAGAAAAATCCAATCAGGAAGTGACCCTTATTTTGAAACCCCTGTCTTTCTATGCATCCCTATTGCCCATTGAAAGGGATATCAACCAGATTACTTTTTCTGTGGCTTCCCTAAGGTGTCTACAGCCTTTAGACATAGTTGAAGAATGAGCGTAAACGTCCACATTGCGTAAGTGGTCATTTGTTGTCTCTCAGTGTGATTTTTGCGCTAAACAGAGAGGTAGCCATTTTTCCTCCTGGTCCTAGTGAAAAGCCAAATGTCCCGGTTGATATATTATCTAATAGATATTTGAAAAACACCTTGAGGATTGATTATAAAAAAAAACGTTTTCCATGTTTCTGTCGATATTATGGATATAATTTGGAATTTTTGTCAAACTGAGGTATTTTGATATAAAAAATATCTTTATGGAACAAAAGGAACATTTGCTGTCTCGTGTCTCGTGAGTGAAAACATCTGAAGCTCATCAACGGTAAACGATTAATTTGATTGCTTTTCTGATTTTCGTGACCAAGTTACCTGCCGCTAGGTGTACATAATGTTTTGTTAGTATATCAATAAACTGACACAAACGCTTGTATTGTTTTCGCTGTAAAGCATCATTTCAAAATCTGAGACGACACGGTGATTAACAAAAGGCTAAGCTGTGTTTCGCTATATTTCACTTGTGATTTCATGAATATGAATATTTTCTAGTAAGAATATTTGAACGTTGCGCTATGCTATTTAGCGTAGCTGATGACAATTATCCCAGATCGGGGGGGTTTAACTGACTTGACTAGTTAATTAAATAAAGGTTAATTTTTTTTTATTACCTCAGACACCCCTCTGGCCTGCTGAACTGTTGGTATCCTAACCTCAGACACCATTCTGGCCTGTTGGTATCCTAACCTCAGACACCCCTCTGGCCTGCTGAACTGTTGGTATCCTAACCTCAGACACCATTCTGGCCTGTTGGTATCCTAACCTCAGACAACCCTCTGGCCTACTGAACTGTTGCTATCCTAACCTCAGACACCATTCTGGCCTGTTGGTATCCTAACCTCAGACACCATTCTGGCCTGTTGGTATCCTAACCTCAGACACCCCTCTGGCCTGCTGAATTGTTGGTATCCTAACCTCAGACACCATTCGGGCCTGTTGGTTTCCTAACCTCAGACACCCCTCTGGCCTGCTGAACTGTTGGTATCCTAACCTCAGACACCCCTCTGGCCTGCTGAACTGTTGGTATCCTAACCTCAGACACCCCTCTGGCCTGCTGAAATGTTGGTATCCTAACCTCAGACACCCCTCTGGCCTGTTGGTATCCTAACCTCAGACACCCCTCTGGCCTGCTGAACTGTTGATATCCTAACCTCAGACACCCCTCTGGCCTGCTGAACTGTTCATATCCTAACCTCAGACACCCCTCTGGTCTGCTGAACTGTTGGTATCCTAACCTCAGACACCCCTCTGGTCTGCTGAACTGTTGATATCCTAACCTCAGACACCCCTCTGGCCTGCTGAACTGTTCATATCCTAACCTCAGACACCCCTCTGGCCTGCTGAACTGTTGGTATCCTAAACTCAGACACCCCTCTGGCCTGCTGAACTGTTGGTATCCTAACCTCAGATACCCCTCTGGCCTTTTGGTATCCTAACCTCAGACACTCATTTGGCCTATTGCCCTGTTGGTATCCTAACCTCAGACACCCCTCTGGCCTGTTGGTATCCTAACCTCAGACACCCCTCTGAACTGTTGGTATCCTAACCTCAGACACCCCTCTGAACTGTTGGTATCCTAACCTCAGACACCCCTCTAAACTGTTGGTATCCTAACCTCAGACACCCCTCTGGCCTGCTGAACTGTTGGTATCCTAACCTCAGACACCATTCTGGCCTGCTGAACTGTTGGTATCCTAACCTCAGACACCCCTCTGGTCTGCTGCCCTGTTGGTATTCACTTCAGTCTCCTCTCTCTCCTTTCAAAATGTATCCTGCTCTCTCTCTATTCATCCATCTCTCTCTTTCTCTTTCTCTCTCTCCCTCTCTCTGAAGTATGTGACCTCTGCAACTTCATTGTTCTGGTCGCCAGGGACAGCACTAGCGGGACAATGAATATTAATGAGTATGTGTGAGCCTTAGCACTCGACTTTCTGCTCTCTCTACTCCTCTTTACTCCTCTCGACCCCCCTATACCCTTCTCTAACTCTTTCTACCTCTCTCTACCCATCTCTTTCTCTCTCTACCCCCCTTCTACCCCTCCCTGTACCCCTCCCTCTACCCCCCTCTACTCCTCTTTACCCCCTCTCTACCCCCTCCCTACCACCTCTACAGCTCTCTACCCCTCTCTACCCCCCTCTACCCCTCTCTACACCTCCCTAATCCTCTCTACCCTTCTCTACCTCTCTCTACCCTTCTCTACCTCTCTCTACCCCTCTCTACCCCTCTCTACCCCTCTCTAAAAACAGGTAGGAATCTGTCCTCCCTCTACTCCTCTCTCAAAACAGGCAGGAATCTGTGCTCCCTCTACAACTTCTCTCAAGGACATTCAAAGACTTGTCCCGAAGCCTTTCCTGCGTTGTATTGGCAGTGTGATTTGGGTCATTGTCATGTTGGAAGGTGAACCTTCGCCCCAGTCTGATGTCTGGAGCAGGTTTTCATCAAGAATCGCTCTGAAGTTTGCTCTGTTAATCTTTGCCTTGATCCTGACTAGTCTCTCTGTCCCTCCAAACTGAAAAACATCCCCACAGCATGATGTTGCCACCACCATGCTTCACCGTAGTGATAATGCCAGGTTTCCTCCAGACGTGACACTTGGCATTCAGGCCAAAGAGTTCAATCTTGGTTTCATCAGACCAGAGAATCTTGTTTCTGAGAGTCCTTTAGGTGCCTTTTGGCTTCAGTCTGGCCACTCTACCATAAAAGCCTGATTGGTGGAGTGCTGCAGAAATGGTTGTCCTTCTGGAAGGTTCTCCCATCTCCACTGAGGAACTATGGAGCTCTGTCAGAGTGACCCTTGGGTTCTTTGTCACCTTCATGATCAAGGCCCTTCTCCCCCGATTGTTCAATTTGGTTGGGCGGTCAGCACTTGGAAGAGTCTTTGTGGTTCCAAACTTCTTCAATTTAAGAATGATGGAGGCCAATGTATTTTTGGGGACCTTCAATGCTGCATACATTTTTTGGTACCCTTCCCCAGATCTGTTCTTTTACACAATCCTGTCTCGGAGCTCTGCAGACAATTCCATCGACCCCCATGGCTTGGTTTTTGCTCTGACATTCGCTGACAACTGTGGGAACTTATATAGATGGGTGTGTGCTTTTCCAAATCATGTCCAATCCATTGAATTTACCACAGATGGACTCCAATCAAGTGGTAGAAACATCTCAAGCATGTTCAATGGAAACAGGATGCACCTGTCCTCAATTGTGTGTGTCATAGTAAAGGTTCTGAGACCAAGGTAAATAAGCAACATTTTCTAAAAACCTGTTTTTGCTTTGTCTTTATGGAGTATTGTGTATTGATTGCTGAGGATTTTTTTGTACTTAATGCATTTTAGAATAAGGCTGTAACGCAACAAAATGTGGAAAAGGTCAAGGGGTCAAAACACATTCAGAAGTCCCTGTATCTGACATAATAATGGCATCGTGTTCTCTAAGTGTCTGGCTATACATGTGGCCTTATGCCAAAATAATAATGTGTTTGTAGTTGGGATTTACTGCCCCCCTGCTGCACTGACAGATGCTGTTGATACTATTTCTGAATATTTAAAACCTCATCTGAATTAATTATTTGAGGAGATTTTAACCCGGATTGATTTACCTCTTGCCTCTGATCATTTTGAAGAATATTTGTATTTACTTTAACCCCACTCAACTAATCTCCAAACCTATATGGATTAATGTCAGAAAGCCAGCAAACTGAGCTGATTGAACTAATTTTGACAAATAGCCCACAGCTGCTTATTGAGTGGTGTCTTTACTAATGACATCAACTGTGACACAGAGCAGGGTGAGACACGTTCTGAGAAGCACAGAGCAGGGAGAGATGTATTCTGAGAAGCTCAGAGTAGGGAGATATGTATTCTGAGAAGCACAGAGTAGGGAGAGACCGTTCTGAGAAGCACAGAGCAGGGTGAGACGCGTTCTGAGAAGCACAGAACAGGGAGAGATGTATTCTGAGAAGCACAAGCGTATGACCGTTGCATTTGTGGGAAAAAAAATAGAGTTTTCAAAGCCACTACTGTTGTTTTAGTTACAGACAGTAGAGTCACAGCTCTTCAGTGAGTAAATCATGTATTTCTCACCTCTTTATATAGGCTGTAGTAGGCCTCTGGTTTTGATGTGCCCACAGAGCAGAGCGTGCCATTATCAGTGAAACGGCCAACATCAAGGAGCCTAGGTCTAGTGCTGGAAAGGTTTTGCAGGACATTAGCCTACATTTACTAATAAAAATAATTAATGCGCCTTCATTTACTAATATATTAATAAGCC